>NW_007246693.1:176716-268600 GCF_000164805.1 Carlito syrichta | reverse complement strand
TCAATGTTTATTTTTATTTCCACTGTGGTCCGAGAAGGTGCATGGTAGAATTTCAGTCCTTTTAAATTTGCTTATGCTTGATTTGTGTCCAATTATGTGGTCGATCTTAGAATGTGTTCCATGCAGTGATGAGTAGAATGTGCATTCCATGGTCTTTGGATGGAGTGTTCTGTAGGTATCAGTTAAGTCCATTTGGTTCAGAGTCTCATTGAGGTTCTGGATCTCCTTACTGATTTTTTGTCCTGATGATCTGTCTAGGGTTGTGAGTGGGATATTAAAGTCTCCAGTTATGATGGTGTTAGAGTGAATATCTTTCTTTAGTTTTCCTAGAATTTGCTTTATGAAAGTTGGCATACCTATGTTGGGTGCATATGTTTAGGATAGATATTTCTTGTTGATGGAGTGAATGTTTTATCATTATGTAGTGGCCCTCTGTATCTTTTTTAATTTTTGATAGCTTACATAGTATTTTGTCTGAAATTAGGATCGTGACTCCTCCTTTCTTTTGTGTTCCATTCACCTGAAAATTTGTTTCCCATCCTCTTACTTTGAGTCTGTGTATGTCCTTTCTAGTGAGATGGGTCTCTTGAAGGCAGTATATTGTTGCCTGGTGATATTTTATCCATTTTGCCATTCTATGTCTTTTCAGTGGTGCATTTAGTCCATTCACATTCAGGGTAATTATTGAAATGTGAGAGTTCATCCCTATCATAGAGTTTTTATAGAGTTGTTTTTCTTCCACTTGGTTTTTTTGTGTGTGTGTCTTTCTTTTGGTTTTGGGGCTGGTTCATGTATATTTTATTCTTTTCCCTGTACTCTTGTGAAGAGCATTGTTCTTTTTTCCTTTTCTTCTGTGTTTAATATTTTCTTAAGTGTTTCATGTAGAGATGACTTGGTGGCAGCATAAGTTCTTAGGGATTGGATATCTGGGAAAGATTTTAATTCTCCCTCACTGATGAAGCTTAGCTTGGCTGGGTAGGTTATTGTTGGTTTAAATTGTTTATCTTTTAGGACTTTGAAGATAGGGCTCCAAGCTCTCCTAGCCTGGAGAGTTTCTGTAGATAAATCTGCTGCTATTTTGATTGGTCTTCCATAGTAGGTGATCTGGCCTTTTTCTCTTGCTGCCTTTAGGATTTTTTCTTTTATACCTACTTTGTTTAGGTGAATTATTATGTGTCTGGGAATTGGTCTTCTCATTTGTTGTCTTGCAGGGGTTCTTGAATGTCTTGTGTTTGAATTTTTGCATCACTGATTAGATAAGGGAAGTTCTTGAATGATCTCATGGAAAGTTTACTCCAATGTGGTCTCTGTCTCTCTTTCTGGCTCAGAGAGTCCAATTACTCTTAGGTTAGGCCTCTTGAGGTTATCGCTCATCTCTTGAAAGTTTTATTCTGTCTTTTTGAGCTTATTTTCTGTGTTTTTGAGAGTTTGGGTTATTTAAAAATATGGAATGTTTCACAAATTTGCATGTCACCCTTATGCTGGGGCCATGCTAATCTTCTGTGTATTGTTCCAATTTCAGTATATGTGCTGCCAAAGTAAGCACTGGTCTGTCAATCTTATTTATCCTTTTAAAGAACAAGCTTTTCAACTCTTGATACTTTGTGTGGTTTGTTTGGCCTTACATTTGTTTAGTTATGTTCTGACTTTGGTTATTTCTTTTCTTCTGCTAGGTTAAGTTTCAATTGTTCCTTTTTTATCTCCCCAGTTTCCATAGGTGGGACATTAGACTGTTTACTTGAAGTCATTCTATTTTCTTGATGTGGACATGTGATGTTATAAACTTTCCTTTCAGTATCATTTTAATGGCATCCCAGAGGTTTTGGTATGCTTTGCCTTTATTTTTATTTTTTTCTAGCAACCTTTTTGTTTTTCTTTATTGATTTCAGTGTTTACACAGAAATTGTTCAGTAGCATATTATTTAATTTATATTTATTTTTGAAGGTTCTTGTTGGTATTGATATTTATTATTTTTTTTCCTCTGTGGTCTCAAAAGATGCTTGATGTGATTTCAACATTTTGGAATTTGTTCAGACTTGATTTATAAGTGAGTATGTGGTCAAAATTAGGTTGTATTTCATATGCAAAGAAGAAGAATATATATTCTGTGTTTGTTGGGTGGAGTGATATGAAGATGTCTACCAGATCTAACTGGTCAAGTGTCAAACTTAAGTCCTGGATTGATTTGCCAGTTTTTTTTTTGTCTCATTGATCAGTCTAAAGCTGTTAGCAAGGTGTTGAAATTTCCCACAATTATTGTATGTCTATTTATGTCCTCTCTCAAGTTAGTTAGCAATTTACTTAAATAAATCTCAGTGCTCCTATGTAGGGTGCATATATATTCAGGCTGGAAGTTTCATTCTGATAAAAGGAGCCCTGTATCAATATGCAGTACCCTTCACTCTCCTTTTTAACTTTTATTGATTTAAGGTCTGTTTTATCTGATATAAGATGTCCTTTTTTTTTGTTTTCCATTTGCATGGATGATTTTTTTTTTCCTCTTTACCTTGAGCCTATGGGTATCATTTGAAGTGAGATGAGTTTCCTGAAGGCAAGAGAAGAATGTATCATAATTTTTTTAAATCCAATTTGTCACTCTTTGTCTTTTAAGTGGCATGTTCAGTCCATTAACATTCAAGGTAACTATTGGTATGTAAGAGTATGTTTCTGTCATGCTGCTGTAGGAAGTTACTTTATATTCTAAACTTTATGGTAGATATGTATGGTCTAATCTATGTGCTTACATGTACTTTTGTTATGGGTGGTATTGTTCTTTCATTTCTATGTTTAAAACTCTCTTAAGCATCTCTCCTAATGAGGGTTTGGAGTTTATAAATTCCTTTAAGGATAGCTTGTCTGAGAAGAATTTTAATTTTCCTTCATTTATTAAGCTTAGTTTAGCAGGGTAAGAAGTTCTTGACTAACATTGCTTTTCCCTAAGAATGTTAAAAATGGGCCCCCAATCTCTTCTGGATTGTAAGGTATCTGCTGAAACAAGTGGGAGGGGTCTGTCCCATCTCTCTACCTGCCTTTGAAGGTTTTTCTTTTATTTTGACCTTCGCAAGTCTAATGATTATGTGCCTTGGGGACAGTCATCTCATATAGTACCACACAGGAGGTACTGAATTTCTTGTATCTGCATGGCAGCCTCTCCAGAAAGATAGGGGAAGTTTTGTTGGATAATATCTTAAAAGCCTTGTTCCAGGTTGTTCTTACTTTCCCTTTCTCTCTCAGAAATGTTATCAGTCATAGAGTTTTGTCTCTTTACATACTCTGAGACCTCTTGTAGGCTTTGGTAATTTTCTTTAATTATTTATTCTTTATCTTTGTCAAACTTGGTTAATTCAAGGAATCAGTTTTCAAGCTCTGAAATTCTTTTTTTCTGCCTGATTGAATCTGCTATTAAAGTTTTTGATTGTGTTTTGAAATTCCTGGACTGAAGTCTTTATTTCTAGGAGTTCAGTTTGATTTTTTCCTAGGATGACCAAGTCAGCTTTTACTTCCTGGACTGCTCACAGCCTGTTTCATTTGGGTGTTCATCTTCTCTTGGAGCTTCTTGAGCTTCTTTGACACAAATATTCTGAATTTTATACTTGTTATCAGGAGCAGATCATTCTGGTTGGGATCCACTGCTCAGGAGCTGGTAGGATCCTTTGTGGGTATCAAATCATTTGGGCTTTTGGAATTACTGGTGTTCTTCTGCTTATTCCTCCTTCTTCATCTGTGAAGGCAGACTATTATTTATTGTTTCATTATTTTTGTATTGTTTAAAGTTGCTATTATTAGAATGAGGCTTTGTATTGTTTTGTTTGTTTGTTTTTATTTATGAATGTGTCTGTGTTGTATGTTGTATATGGTCTATTGGCTTCTTCTAATGTCCTGACTCCCCATTCTATCATCAACTCACAGATTGCAAGAAGAGAGGCAGTGGTATTGTTGACTTGGGCATGGGTTCCCAACCCCTGGGCTATGGACTGGTACCTGTCTACAGCCTGTTAGTAACCAAGATGCACAGTAGGAGGTGAGCAGTAGGCAAGTGGAGCTCTGACTTCTGTCAGCTCAGTGAGGGCATTAGATTCTTATGGGAACACAAACACTATTGTGAATTGTGTATGAAGTAGATCTAGGTTGCATGTTCCTTGTGAGAATCTAATGCATGATGATCCACCCCCCACCACTCCATCCATGGAAAAATTATCTTCCATGAAACCATTCTCTGATGGCAAAATGGCTGGAAACCACTGGTTAGGGAGTACCCACTGGTGACCTCTTAAGGCTGTGACTTCAAGGAAGCATTGATCCACACCTACAGTATTTAGGCAGGGTGAGACAGCTGCATGGCGCTAGTAGACACCAACTTGGTAGAGAGCCTGGGGCATGTGTCGGGGTGTGGGTCCTGTAGGTGTGCTGAAGTGGCCCATCTCTTCACTCTTTTTCTGATCAGTAAGTGACAGAGATAGCAGCCATGGTGCTGGCCAGGAGCTGTGAAAGTGACCTCCTTCTTCTTATCCATATGTTGGAGAGGCAGAGATGGCAGTGGGGATAGTGTCTGAGGAGAGAGACTGGCTGGCTGTGCTCCACCAGAGTGATCAAGTGAGGTGAGGAAACATTTTTCCTCCTGGATGGGGACTTTCCTCACATTTTTGGCACAAGAATTAGGGGCTTTTGAGGCAAGGATTCCTGTATCCTCCCACGTGTGGGCAGGCACACATCAACAGCACTGGCAGGTGACTAGGAGAAGCCCCACAGCTCAGTCCCTCCAAAAATGATTAGGTTGGGGAGGAGCAGCCTTTTCCTGCCTGAGTATGGCTGCTCCTTATACACAAGTGTGGATCACAGGGCCAGGCCTGGGCAGGGAGTCCCAGCAATTCCCTTCTCTGTGCGTGTATGGGTAGGGTTACAGCAGCTGCATTCACCGAAAATCACAAGAAGCCCCATGCTTCTGTGCCCTCAAAATGATCAGGTGGGGCTGGGGAAGGCTTGTCCCAACTATGTGGGGACTATCATATGGTTCTTTGCAGGCTGTCGAGGTCTTGTCTGGCTTGGATTTGCCAAGATGATCTATCTCCTAGTCTCCTCTCTGCTCCATGGGAGGAGCAAAGACAGTGATGGCAGGGACTGTGGGAGGACTATATCATCCATCCCACAGTCTGGCTGCCTCCTGGAGTCAAGCTGCCACTGCATCTCCCAGTTGAGCTCAGGGTGAGTGCAATGAGAGGGAGCATCTGAGGTAGGAGCAATACCCTAGTGGGGAGCCAGAAAGAAAGGGAAAGCATTCATGTGGCACAAATCACAACTGCAGAATGTGACCTGGCGCGCCCTCTTGTGGAGTGGCAGCAGTCAAGGCTGGATCTCACAGTGAACAGCAGTCTCCTGAGCTCCATGTAGACATAAGCAGTGCCTCTGACCAGACTCCAGGCTGCTTTTTTGCCTGGTCAAGTGTGTCTCTCTTGTGTCTAGGGTTGCAGAGTCTATGGAAGTCATGTGAAAACTCTCCCAGTGACTCACCCCTTCCCTTCATAAGGGTTCGTCTCCTGGTTTCCTGCTGGGGCAAATTCAAAGTTGGCTGGGGCTTGGGCTCCTTTGTTCTCTATGACTCCAGGTGTCTTTTTGATGAATTTCACCATGGGCTTCAAAACATTCTTTTGAAAAGTCAATATTTCTTCACTTTTTCAGATTCTCTTGGTGAGAGAGGCACTCACCACTTGCCCCTAGTTGGCTATCTTAGCCCTCAACAGTTGTTTTAGACAGTTATCTTAATTATTTTCAAGATAGCAAAATAAATCATCTATTGCTTTCAGGTTTTAATAATAAACTACCCAATCCACGTATACAAGGCTGTTCTTAGTGTCTTTAAGAAAATGTATATTAAAATTCATTTCAAACAGGGTTAGATGGAAAACCCTATTTCCCCGTCTCCCAGTGGTGGGAAAAACAAATTTTTCTCAGATTTGCTTGGTGCAAAATTTGAATCCTAATCCAAAGAATTTTAGTGGGTTAGGTGGTATGCTTATGATAATTCTTCCAAAGACATACTCTTCTCAGAGGACTAGGTGCTAGAACTACCCATGATGTTATGTGAAATCCAACAACTTCCTTACAACATATTCTTGCTTCCCATCCAGGTTTATCTGGTGGCAAGATTTAGGTGAAATCCAGTATCTTACTGAAGGGGAGTGGTGAGAAATATGAATTCATATGGATAAAAGCAAAACGACTCTACAAAGTCAGCAAATTTAATGTTCAACTTCACTTCTAAGGTACACGAACAGATGTTACCCAGCTTCTCTGATGGGTAGAAAGTGTACAAGAGAAACCAGAGCATTCTATCCTAATGGCTTCCTCTGTGGCCCAGTGCTGATCAAAACATATCTTGTTCTTGCCCTTAGCCCACCAAAGAATATCAATGTTCTTGCCAGATAGATATCTGTGTGTTGATGCCTACCTCTTAAGAGAGATTAAGGATATAGATAAAATATGGTACATATTTATGGAATGCAAACTGGAATTGATGGCCATTTAAAATACTTTATTATTTTTTTAGAAAGTAAAAATATTGTGGATCATGATACAAAGTCATATTTTTATCATGAAATACTGATTTTGAAGAAATGTTCCTCTTGGTTTAGGCTGCTTTACACTGACTCCCAATAACCTCTAGACTACTCATTTTTCTCTTTTAAAATTGTTAGTAGCAGTTAAGTGAAAATTAAATGTTTTATTCTACAAGGCAGATTGCAGTACTTGGGGTTAATTATGAAATGTTAGAAGGCTTTGCCATTGAAGTCATTCTCTAATACTATGTAATAATGCTGTGGATGCCTTAAATATAAAAGATTCCTTCTATGGGTAAGGCAGTTACCTGGAAGACAGGAAGTTTTTAATTTAATGAGCATGTAGATGGGAAGGGAGACATTAAGAGCAGAGAGTTGGTTCAGATGTGTTGCATGTTAATGTGTGTGGTACAGATCTGTGCTGTAAAGGACTTGGCAATTAGGGCTCAATTTTAACTTTTGTATTGTAGTCCAAAACTAGTTTACATACACAAAGATACACAGACAGACTGACACACACACACAACATAGTCACTAAATGCTGCAGAGAAAATTACTAAAACTAAAAAATTGAAACTAAAATACTATTTGAGATATCTATCACTAGGTGATGAATAGTATAATAGCTGCTATGACTTGAATATTTGTGTTCCCCAAAATTCTTATGTTGAAATCCTAAGCCCCAAGATGATAAGGGCCTTTGGAAGGTAATGTTGTTAGTACCCTTATAAAATAGGATCAAAAGAGCGTGTTTACCCCTTCGGAAGGCACAGCAAAAAGGTGCCAAGAAACAAGTTCTCACTAGACACCAAATCTGCTAGTGTCTTGATCTCGAACTTTCCAGCCTTCCAAACTGTGAGAAATAAATTTATGCTATTTATAAACCATCCAGTCTATGAGATTTTGTCATAACATCCCAAATGGGCTAAGACAGTAGTCAGACTGAAATAACTCTACTTATATGGCCCATTTATCCTCATGTGAAATATTGACCTATGGAATCAGGATAGCAGATGTTCATGAGATGGCAGACTTAATCTTGAAGGGATAGTATAGCAAATTAATAATTCTATAATTTGAAAATTTTAAGCCCAATTTAATCAATTACATAAACTAAAAGTTTGATAAGAACTTACACACTATTATTTCGTTGATTTTTTTTTTTTGAGTTGGAGTCTCACTCTGTCGCCCAGACTGGAGTACAGTGGCCGCTCCTGGCCACCGCAGCCTCGACCTGCTGGGCTCCGGTGATCCTTCCACCTCAGCCTTCCAAGTAGCCGGAATTACAGGCATGCACTACCACACCCGGCTAATTTTTTGATTTTATTGTAGAGATGAGGTCTCACCTGCCCAGGTGGGTCTCGAACACGCGGGCTCAGGCAATCCACTCACCTTAGCCTCCCAAAGGTACGGGATTACAGGCTGAGCCACTGAGCCCGGCTTTATTTAGTTAATATTGCTTTGATTGGAGCTTAAAGATATGGACTTCCCGGTCATAAGTTTGGAAAGCTCTTGGTTGTTTTGTATAGTTATAATTGAAGTTAACCTGTTGAATTTTTCTTGAGGAAAAATTCTAGTGTCATATTTTCCTATGCTTTAAAGAGTTACTAGCTTGAAGAAGTTTGTATAAGCCATTGAAACTTGAAAAGTGACATCCCTTTATTATCATCATTAACAACATTGTCATTTCTCGAAAAGAGAATTCTCCCAGTGGTTTCTGACCCTTCATCATATTAGTTAATGAGTTGGCCAAGGATTTAGTTTACTTCTATCACCTCACTCTTCTAACTCAGAATATGCGACCAAAGTTTTCAGAGATCTATTGAACAATATGGTGACTGTAGATAATAAAAATGTGATATCTGCGTGGAAACTTTTGAGAATAGATTTTAAATGTTCTCACTATGAAAAAGATAACTATCTGAGGTAAGGGGCATATTACTAGCTCAACTTAACTATTCTTCAGTGAATACATACATCCAAACATCATGTTGTACGCCATAAATGTATACAATTTTATCCATTAAAAACTTGTCAATCTTGAACAATTATCATAATGAGAAAGGGATTGGCAGTAGTGACACACTACTGGGGGGAGAGGGGGCACACTTCACCAATAAAGGTACCTGATCAAACCAAGAGAAGTGGGAACGGAAGTAAGACCTTAACTTTACCTGTACAATGACCATTTGTATACCTAACCCTGAATTGTATCCCACATCTTTAAAATAAAAAATTTTAAAAAATCTAGTTAATTAAAAAAAATTTTTTTTTAAAGATACAATAGTTCATTTCTGGCAAGTTATTTCTGTTTAGAAAAATTCCAAGCATCACCTTACGCAGTGAGAGTTTCAAACTGTGAAACTTACATTTTAAAATGTTTCATCTAACACAGAAAATGGAGGCATATTTATCAAACTCATACACACACACACACACACACACACACACACACACACACACACTCATGTTGAGCATACCTTTTAAGAGTCAATGATATTTTTCAAGCTCATCTTAGGCCTTTAAATTTTTGTTCTTGAATAAAAAGTTATTTCCATCTTAGTTTCAATATCATGTTGCAGTAGAATGTGTATTTTTATCTGGCACAAACAAGCTTATCCGGTCAAAATATTAAATTTAACTTATGTGCTTTGAAAATGAGTGAAAGGGACCACAAAAATAAATATATACTCCTATTTCTAAACCAAAAGTTTACAATGCATAATATATGAGTGTTAGGGCTATTTATTAAAGCTTTATCTTTACTACTTTAACACAGATACATGAAATTCAGACTGTATGTATTTCTACCACTGGGGTTACTATTTAAAATATTTGACAACCAGAATAGCTCTGGTAACAATGAATCATAGCACACAAAAGTTACTTTCCTATTTGCTTTTCTGGTGCTTTTTGTTAGTTTTATCAACATCAAAAAGTAGTAATACCTTTGTTTGTCAGGAAGTCATTGCATTTCCATGTTGTCAAACCATGGCTTAACGGTAGTTCTAATAAAATGGCTAATTATATATATTTTTAAAAAAGAATATCTGACCAAAGGATTATAGAAGCTTAAAAGCCTCATTTTGCTTTTTCTTTTAGTTTCATTGTTTTCTCTTTCTCTCTGTCTCTCTTTCTCTCTCTCTCAAACACACACACACACAATACTTCTCTATTATCAAGTTCCTCTTGTTCTATTCTGCTTATAATGGAATTCAAATTGCACTCAAGTGATCATTCTGAGCACGGGAATTTTTAAGAGGAAACGGTCTTCCAAATCTTAATTCTGCTGTCATTCCCTAAAGTGATAAGACATTATTACATTCAAGTTTAATTATGCCTTCTCTAACCCAATAAAATATTTTCACATCTAATACAAAGTACATGATGGATTTTTCTAAAGTGGACCTTTGGACACTAGACCATTGAAGGCAAGACTGTTCACTAACTATCCTTTCAAAGTTGAAACTTATTGTTTTTCAGTCTGGAGACCTCTGAAAAACTAGAAATTGACCTTCCATATGACTCAGCAATTCCCCTATTGGGAATATACCGGAGGAACTCAAATTATTCTACAAAAAAGATACCTGCACATGTATGTTTGTTGCAGCTCTATTCACAATAGCAAAAACATGGAACCAACAGTGCTGCCCATCGAAGCTGGACTAGATAAAAAAATGCAGTACATATAACAATGGAATATTATGCAGTCATAAAGAAGGACAAATATATGGACTCTGTAGCAAATTGGATGGATTTGGAGTCTATCATACTCAGTGATTTATCACAGAAACAAAGAACTGAGTTCCATATGTTCTTCCTCATCAGGTGACCTTGAACAATTGCAATGCTATAAGAAAGCGATTGGCAGTAGTGGAAAACTATGGGGAGGGGACCAGCAGTTGAGGGAAACTGCTAGGGGAGGGATGTATACCTCATCAAGAAGGGTACCTACATGATCAATGTTTGTATACCTAACCCTGAATTGTACCCCACATCTTTATAATAAATAAATAAATAAATTTTAAAAACACATTGTTTTTGTTGATGTAATATTTTATGAACTGCTTTCTTTCATCTAACTAAAATACATACTCAAGATCTATAGTGAGCTGCGTTATTGAATCTTAGACTCAGAACCAATGTAAATTTAACATTTTAACTGAGGGAGTTATATAATATGCAAATAAATAAGATAATTTTAAATTGTAATAAGTGCTATAAAAAATAAAGACATGGTGATGAATAATAAAGTAGGGACTGGTTAAGGAAAGCCTTTCAGATAAACTGACATTAGAGCCGAAATCAAACAAAGATCCAACTACACAAAAATCTCAGAGAATTGTAGTCAGAATTGTAGGCAGAAAAAAGAAACAAAAAAGAGCAGAAAAACCAAATTTGATTCATTCAAAGAACAAAAGAATAAAGACAAGTGAATGAAGAGTAAGTGCTATAGGCTGAATGTTTGTATCCCCCTAACTTCATCTGTTGAACCCCCCAGTGTGATGATATTTAGAAGTGAGGGCTTTAGGAAGGGGATTAATACCCTTATGAGAAAGGCTGGAGGAAGTTTGTTCATCTGTTCCACCATGTGAGATCACAGCTAGTAAGCACCATCTTTGAAGCAGAGGCTAAGTCCTCACCAGATACTAAATTGCTGGCACATTGATCTTAAATTCCCCAGTCTCCAGTACTATGGGCAATAACTCTCCATTGTTTGTAAATCACCCAATTTAAGGTATTTTATTTTAGCAGTAGTAATGAACTAAGCAAGAGAGTGTTAAAATACATTAGAGAAGTAGCCCCAGGCCAGAACATTTGGGTCTTGGATTTTATCCTAATTTCTATGAGAAATCATTTGAGAATTTCAGATAAGAGAATATCATGATTTTGTTTTCCAAAAAAAATTACTCTGACTTTTAAAATTTTACTCAGTTGTAAATGTACTCAAGAGGGTAATAGACTTCTATGTGAAGTAAAGCTATGCTAAGCTCTAGTGAGAACATCATCTGAAATAATGTTTTCCAAAGTCATTGTCACATTACTGCCAACTACGGAGTTTTATAATGTTTTAAAATACAAATTTCTAAACCTCACTCTTTTTTTTTTTGAGTAGGAGTCTCACTCCATCGTCCAGATCGGAGTGCAGTGGCATGCTCCCGGCCACCACAGCCTTGACCTGCTGGGCTCTGACGATCCTTCCACCTCAGCCTTCCAAGTAGCCGGAACTACAGGCGCGCACTACTACATCCGGCTTATTTTTGATCTATTGTAGAGATGAGGTCTCGCCAAGTTGCCAGGGCAGGTCTCGAACCAGCAGGCTCAGGCAATCCACTCATCTTGGCCTCCCAAAGCACTGGGATTACAGGCTGAGCCACTGAGCCGAGCCCAAACCTCACTTCTTATGGTTTTTGATTCAGGGTTCCAATGCTGGTCCTGGAAATCTGAATTTTAAAATCTCCCTAGGTGTTTCTGATGCACATTCCTGCTTAAAAACTCTTGACCTAAGTCATAATTATTGGAAAACATGACTGATGAAATTATTTTAAGTGCCAAATAAATTTTCAGTAGATATATAATATACAATAAATAGGCATTTAAAATAATATGTTTTTCTCACAACTATTCTTCACAATACTGAAGGGACTCAGACTATTTACAGATAAGAACACAAGTACTTAAATATCCCCTTCCTTTGATATTCCTTGTATTCACTAACCTTCCCATCTCTTTTATTGCCTGAAGCCTCTCTTAATGCTAGTCAACATATTTCCTGGCTAGCGCAGACAATCTATACAGAACTGTACCAAACAATTGAGGTTTATATTGGCCTCCAACCTAATGTTCAGTCTTGATGCTACTGCATTTCCTGACAGATTTCTTTTGATCTTCCTTTACACAATCCTTTAGAACATTGGTTCTAACCAGTCTCCCTTGGTTACTATAGTGGTTGATAACTTTTCTGCTTCTCTAATTAATTCTGAAGCACAGCAACGGGATTTGTCTAATGTGGCTGATCTGGTCAATTGTGCTTAATGCTTTCTTCTGTTCTGATAAACTCAGCAGCGCAGCTATGAACTCATGTCAACCTAACCTACATTCACTCTCCTTGGTGGAACAATGTGTTGGATAAATTGAAAGAATTAGGTCAGAGATTATAACCCACACAGAAAACCTCTAAACTTACTATTTTCTCTGAGACTGTAAAGTAACTGTCGTCATCCCCTCAGGAGCCTAAGCCAATATTATTTTTGGATGTCACAAAAGAGTGGGAACAACATGACTGCATACTTCTTCCTTCTTATCCCCTTACTCAAATTCACCAAGCTTGGCATGATTCTTTTACTGAAATTTCAGAATGGATTTATGCTGTTTTGTAACAGGCAGAGTTTTTCCAACATTTTATATTGACACAGTTTATTAGAAAGATGATTTCCCAGTGGGTGATTCAGCCGTGTGAACAATGGGGCTTCTCTAACTCCATCCAACATTAGTGGTAGCCTCTTTGCTTTTGACATCCACTCCCTTTCACACTAGAGTTGAAGCTGGTATTAGTCTGAAGGAAGACTTTAATTTCCCTGGACACTATATGGCAGTGACTTTTATTCTACAAGCCAAGCTGTCTTTGAAATAATACTGGGCATTGACTTGAAGAGAGACATTCCAGTTCTCTTAGTATACGCAGGGAAAAGATATTTTTAAATTCAGTGTACACAGTTGGGTGCCCATCGTGCCAGGCACTGTTCTGAAGAATGGGCAAGTGCTGCCTTCCTCAGGCATGTTCCAAGATTGTGGAGCTGTTCCTAAAAAGAGGAGAGAGTGATAAAGCAATAGTTTTCAGCCTGAGTTGTACCACCCCCTAATGAACATTTTGGAAACTTGTAGTACTGTTCTTGATTATCACAAATGTCTGAGGATATCATTCACATTTAGTGTTGAAGACAGAATAGAGACAGGAAGAATACAATATGACATGCAGAAGTCTTTAGGGTAACCCTCTTGCATTATCTTAATACCAAAATCAGAAAAAGATACAACAACAAAAAAGAAAACTCCGGATTATTATCTCTGATAAACACAGATGCAAAAATGATCTGCAAAATAGTAGCAGACAGAATTCAACAGAACATTTAAAAGTCCATTTACCATGATCAAGTGGATTTCATTTTAGGAATTCAAGAATGGTTCAACATATGCAAATCAATGGACATGAAATCATAGCAACAGAATTAAGAACAAAAACCATATTATTATTTCAATAGATGCTGAAAAACCATTTGATAAAATTCAACATCCCTTCATGATAAAAACTTTCAGCAAATTGGGTTTAGTGGCAACATACTTCAACACAATGAAGTCCACATACGTCAAGCCCACAGTTAATATCAAACTGAATTGGGAAAAGTTGTATGCATTTTCACTAAGATCTGGAACAAGGCAAGGATGCATATTATTACCACTCCCATTCAACACTGGAAGTCCTAGCCAGAGCAATCAGTCAAGAAAAAAAGCAAGAGAGCATGAAGGAAGGAAGGAAAGAGAGAGAGAGAGAGAGAGAGAGAGAGATTCAAATTGGAAAAAAAAGAAAAGATGTCAAATTATCCTTCTCTGGAGATGACATTATCTTATACCTAGAAAAACTTAGAGACTACTCCAAAAAGCTATTTGATATGATAAGTAAATTCAATACAGTAGCAAGATACAAAAATTAAAATATAAAAATCACTAGCTTTCTTATATACTAACAGTGATGAATCTGATAAATAAATCAAGAAAGTAATTCCATTTACAATAGCTATTTAAAAAATATAAAATATCAAAGAATAAATTTAACCAAAAAACTAAAAAACTTCTATAGGGGAAACTATAAAAGAGTGATAAAAGAAATTAAAGAGAATACAAAAATATGAAAATGGATTGAAAGAATTAACATTGTTAAAATATCTTTAACATTGAGAGAAATCTACATATTAAATACAATTCATATCAAAATACCAATGACATTCCTCATGAAAATAGAAAACAAAATCTTAACATTCATGAGGAACCAAAAAAAGACCTTGAATAGCTAAAGCAATTTTGAACTGAGCAAAAAGAACAAAGTTGGAAGTATCACACTACCTGATTTCAAATTATACTACAAAGCTACAATAACCAAAATAACATGGTACTGGCATATAAAACAGACACACTGTTAGAACAGTGTTCAATAGAACAGATTGAATAGAATAGAGATCCCAGAAATAAATCCATGCACTTAGAGGTAATTCATTTTTGACAAAATATGTTGAGGAAAGGATAGTCTCTTCAATGAATGGTACTGAGAAAACTAGATATCTATATTCAGAAGAATGAAACCAAATCCTTATAGTATATTTTTTAAAAGCCCTCAAAATTGATTAAAGACTTAAATATATGACCTGAAACTATTAAACTAGTAGAATAAAGCATTAGGGAAATGCTGCATGACATTAGTATGAACAAAAAAATATTGCAGTTAGATATGGAAAGCACAAGCAATAAAACAAAAACAAGCAAATAAAATTACATCAAACTAAAAGTTTGCACAGTAAAGAAAACACTTGACAAAATTAAGAGACATAGTACAGAATGGGAGAAAATACCAGCAAATATCCATTAGACAGAGATTAGCTACCAGAATATATAAGAAAGTCAAACAACTCAATAACAAAAAACAACCAATACAATTAAAAAAATTATGCAATGGATCTAAATAGACATTTCTCAAAATAAGACATACAAATGGGCAATAGATATATGAAAAACTATGCAATATCACTAATCATCAGAGAAATGCAAATAAAAATGACAATGAAATATCATTTCACCTCAGTTAGAATGGATATATCAATAAGCGAAAAAATAACAGACACAGGCAAGGATGTAGAGAAAGGGGACCGTTCATACATTGTTGGGGCAAATGTAAAGTAGTATAGTCATTATGGAAAATACCATATGATCAGCAATTCAAAGACTGGTATATAACCCAAAACATTCAGTATATTGAAGAGTTATCTGTACTCGTATGTTTATTGCAGTACTATTCACAATGGCCAAGATATGGAATCAATCTACTAATCAACAGATCAATGAATAAATAAAATGTGGTACATACACACAATGGAAATATTATTCAGCCACAAAAAAGAATAAAATTCTGTCATTTGCAGTATCATGAATGGAACTACAATGTATTATGCTAAATAAAATAAGCCAGGAACAGAAAGACAAACATCGCATGTTCTCACTTATATTTTGGAGCTAAAAAAAGTGACTCTCATGGAGGTAGAGAATAGAATGGTAGTTATTACAAGTACCATGATGTAATCATTACACATGGTATACACGCATCAGTATATTACAAGTACCTCCAAAATATGTACAGCTATGATATATCAACCTAAAATATCAAAAGTGACTCTCTTACATGGTGAAAAATTGTTCCAGTGTCCCATGGAACAATTAGTATTGGTAAAAAAAAAATCGAAGTATTTCAACATAGAACTGAAGTCCATTTTACACTTGAATATAAAGTATTTTTGCATGAGCTTAATTATTTACAAAGTAAAATAAAGTGTTGTATTGATTAGCCAAAAACTTTAGCAAGAATTGCTTATTATTTCACAAAATCATGTCACCAATAGCTGTGCCACGTCTGGTATTTAAATGAACTCTATCAATCTCACTTTGGAGCTGTTCAGACTGATTCTATGTTGGATCCCATCATCTGACTATTTCAATATGCTTTCTGGAGTAGTGGTGCCAATACAGTTCACATAAAAATTTATTTTTATTATGAATGTCTTCCCTAGTATTTTCCCATTATATTGGAACATTATATGGATTGTTTTATTTTAAAGATATGGGGTACAATTCCAGGTTAGGTATACAAATGGTCATTATACAGATATCCTCATAATATAGATTTTTAAAAAATATTTTAGGTGTTGGTAAGCTGTATAATCTATGGGCTTTGTATCAACAGAGTAAAAGATAATGGTATAAAATGCCTGCTACATTAAAATGTCTTTGTCTGGTAGAATTGGGAACCACTTCCTAGATATAAGGCATTCTTCAAATAGTTTTTATTTATTACAACCTAAGGATAACTTTAAGCCTGAGGATAACTTTAAGCTCAATCTACTACTCATCAAACACCACTCGCATAAGGGCCTCTTTTAACACAACTTTCTCATGCCAAATGTAATAACACATTTTATTAATTGAACACATTTATTCACAAGACACTGTGTTGTAATACTTACATATATTATATCAACCCTCAACTCTGCAAGAGACATAATATTTATTATTAGCTTTATTTTATGGGCAAGAAAAGTGATGCAGGACAAAGGTTAAATCATTTGACTGAGGTCACATCATTTATAAGTGATTTGACCCAGGTCTATTAAACTCCAAGGCCAGTGACTTTGCCAAAGACAAGAACGGGCAGAATTCAAAGCCAGAAAGATAAAGAAGTTGGTAAGCAGCAGGGAACAGTCAAGTTTAGGTGGACTGATTATCATCTATTTTCTGCTCCTTCATTCTTCACTCCTTCATTAACACCCTCACCCAAGCCTCACCAGTTCCCATACTACTCATACTTCAAGGAGCAGCACTTGAAAAGTGGCTTATTTAAATTGATATGTACTTTAGGTACAAAATACACATCAAAATTAAAAACTTGGAGCCAAAAAATGTAAAAATATCTCAGAAACTTCATATTGATTACATGTAATGATAATAAGTATGGATATACTGGGTTAAAATATATTATAATTAATTGTACCTATTTCCTTTTATGTTTTAATGAAATTACTAAAAATTATATTATAGATATGTGGCTCACATTATATTTCTATTGGTCAGAGCAGAGATAAATTGCTTTGCTGTAATTTGGTGGGGTTTTTGTTGTTTTTTGGGTTTTTTGAGTCAGGTCTCACTCTATCACTCAGGCTGGAGTGCAGTGGCAGGATCATGGTTCACCACAGATTCAACTTCCTGGGCTCAGATAATCCTTCCTCCTCAGCCTCCCAAGTAGTTGGAACTACAGTTGTATGCTACCACTACTGGCTAACTTTTTAAATTTTTAAAGAGATGTGGTCTTGGTATGTTGCCCAGGATGTTCTCAAACTCCTGGGCTCAAACAATCCTCTCACCTCAGCCTCCCAAAGTGCTGGGATTACAGGTGTGAGCTACTACACTCAGCCAGGTGTTCTTTCGCTGCATAACAGAAATCCGCAGGAGCTCAGAGCCTTGGGAAACTGTTTTATGGACTGATCATTCAGGCCACTGGAAGCAACACAGTGTGGGTGTGTGGGAAAGAAGTGACAGTATTTCTTGTGTTTCTTCCTTAAGTTTCAGTCCCTTAGACAATGGAAACCACATGTTCATTCAATATTGATTATCATTATGTTTATTCCATATGTGGCACACAATAGTCACTATATAGGCATAGTAGCCAAAATCTGGAACAGAAGCTGTGTTTGAATACACATGTAAAGAAAAACCAAAATATTTAGCATGTTACCTAAATATACTATTGTTTATATTTACTAACGAGAAAAGAAGAAAATAGGAGGCTCATAACTCAACCCGAACCAGGACCAGTAATAGCTCACCATAGATAAAAATATATATATTAAGAAAAGTTGGAATATAAATCTATTACAGGCAGAGGAATAAAGTCTGCTACTTCTCTATATCAGTCTCTCTAATGATCAGATCCATAACTTCTGTGCTGTGACATAATTATTACAAGTTAAAAAAAAAGAAAGAAAAGAAAACTGAGTTCAACCAAGTTGACTAGAGATCAATAACAAAATTTTTATCTCACACTTGTCAACTAACCAGAATGCCAAGTATAAAAAAAAGTATAGACAAAGCACGTGTGCCATTTTAATGTCTATTAATAAAGAATGATTCATTATCTCTGATGCATTCTTAATATGAAATATTACTCATTATGTAAAAATAAAAAAGGTTTAGCTCTAGATGTCCAACATATATTATCATCTGTGATAGTTTCCTCTGATCCCATTCCACAGCCCTTTGAGAAGCTCACCATAGTTGTTTGATACACAAGACCTGACCATGCCTGAAAGAGCAGAGAAGAGCTTCTAATTATTGCATAGATGACAGTGTGAAGCAACGGTTATAACAACTTGGCTTAGGTCTCTAAGCTCATTACTGGGCACGTGCCCATGAGGACTATTTGAGAGTCTTTTCAGCTGAGGCAGCCAAGTTGTAGAGAACTGCAAGGTCCTTGCTGCATTATTTTTCTGGAAGAAATTAAGTAAAATGCAGCCACATTTTGGAGACTGTTTAGTTTCCAACTCAAATGTGATCTAATCTCAGAAATTGTTTCTGGAACGCCCTCCTACCCCCCAGGAGGGAGAGTTCACCTCTCCCTTCTGTTTGCTTTTAACCAACAGCACTTAATTAGACACATACATGTCTGTCTTCCCAGATACGTATGGGAAGACTCTAAATTTAGTAATGGCAAGGAATAGATTTTATTCATCTATTGTTATCTCATCTAACACCTGGAACATAGTGGGCATTCATTAAACTTTTGTAGAGTTAAATTAATTTATTGGGACTGTTCTAAAGAGCAGCAGCAAAGAGGAAGCATTTACAAAAGCATGTCAGACTGAAAAATTGGCAGAGCTAAGTTATAATACAGATTTTACCACTTAATCTCTCCTGGGTTCAGCTCCATCCTCTATTAAACAAGAGGACTAAACTAGCCTACCTCCAAGCTCTAATTCCCTTCCAACTCAGGTTCTACTAATCTTTCTTGGGACATCTAAAAATGTTCCCATCTGATTATCAAACAAAAGAGTAGATTCTGCTCATGAGGATCTAAAATATAAATTTTATTTCCCATGTTTTCATCATTTCCTGCAAAGCCTGAATTTGATTTTTACCACCTCCATGATTTCAATATCAAACTCTAGTAACTAAATCCAATATTTCTTCTAGTAACTAACAGACTGACTTTGTATTTTACTAAGAAACCCTCAAGGTTAAGCTGCTATTTATGAAAGTTTAGGTGGTGATGTGCATGTGAGAGACAAACAGGGAGGAAGGAGGATCGCAGGAAAAAAGGGGGAAGAGAGAAAGAAAGAATGCTGAAAACAGAGTTATCTCCTTGAGAGCAAGTCTATATCTTTTTCTCTTTTGAAAGCTCCTCTTTCTTGAAGTGATTTTGTCTAGCCCCTCTTTCATATAGGACAGGGGTCCCAACCCTCAGGTCATGGACCAGTACAGGTCACGGTCCATGGCCTGTTAGGAACTGGGCTCCCCAGCAGGAAGTGAGTGACAGGAGAGCAAGTGAAGCTTTATCTGTATTTACAGCTGCTCCCCATTGCTCACAGTACCACCTGAGCTCTGCCTTCTTTCAGGTCAGTGGTGGCTTTACACTATCCTAGGAGCACGAATCCTGTTGTGAACTGTGCATGAAAGAGATCTAGGTTGCATGCTCCTCATGAGAATCTAATGCCTGATGATCTGATGTGGTGAGGCAAGTGCTGGGAGGCAGCTGCAAATTCAGACTAACATTAGCAGTGAGGTTTGACTGCCCATCTCCCTACACCCTGGTCCGTGGAAAAATTGTCTTCCATGAAACCAGTCCCTGATGCCAAAAAGGTTGGAGACTGCTAATATAGGATGGTACTTGACACAAAATACATGATTATTAGATAATTGATGATTGAATGTGTGAATGAATGAATGAGTAAATATATAGTTGTATTTTTTGGAAAACTTTCCAAAACATCTTTGCAGAATTTCATGAGAGTAGTAAGAATCTGTGTACACCCTGGCTTTTACCAAGAAGGACCTAGATACCTAGGTAAAACAACAACAACAACAATAACAATAAAGGTAAATAAATAAATGCACAGTCAGAGAAGCAAAGCAATTTTAGTACCAACTTCACCCAGAGTGAAAGGCCAGGAGAAGTAGAGTAGGCATGCAAAACCTCTCAGACTGAGTCTCAGCAGAGACTACCCAGCCCTTTGAATCTACCTTCAGCAGCTCACAATGGAATTCAAAATTATTTTCTTGATTTCTAATGTAATCTGACAATCACCTCTATGACTTATAAGGAAAAGAGTTGAAAATTATTGTCTCAGGGTTTTCAAAGATTACTGGTTCCATTGTGATTTACCTTTAATTATTGGTTCCTGCATTATGTTTCTCTGTAATAGTTAGATGTTGGAACAAAATAAAAGAAGTAGACTCAAGTTTCTTATGTTAAGGTAAAAGAAAAGAAGTAGAAAGAAACTTATACTGAGAAAAGAAGAATTTTAAGAAATAAAGTGGGAAACGGCAACCTTAGTATAGAAAAAAGAGCAAGTCAAATTTTGCTCCAGGAAAAACAAACAAACAAACAAACAAACAAACAAACAAACCCATGCAATAGATAGTCTTATAGTTAGAAATAACCTGGGTGTAACTGACAGTAAATCCACTTCATTTTTCTAGCACAGTCTTTCAGTATGTAGAAAGAGCTCAATAAATGCAGAGCGTAATACTCTCTATTATGAAGTATGAATCCCTGAAGTAACTCAGGATGTGCTGAGAAAATAGCTGTGGTCTAAATCATTGACATATAAGCTAAAAAGAGAGAACAGCTTTAATAACTTTACCTCTTTCACACTAATTTTAAAAGTTTGTAAAATAAGAATAAATTATAGCAATAACACCACTAAGTTGAAAGTATAATGCTGCTTTAATGGTTTTCAAAACTTGCTATTCAAAAGATAATTTTGCACTTTAGTTGAAGATTTAACTTTAAAAAATAAAGAAGCATTAACTAGAAATGTTTAGCTTAGAAACTAAAGTCATCACAATTTTTCTTTTCATGAAGTTTAAACAAAATCCTTCCAGTAGCCCACCTCCAAGGTGATTTCCAAATATTCTAACCATCTTGTATGCATGTTCTTTCGTACTCCCCTACCACCCTTAGTAAAGGTGATCTATCTAACCATAGAACATTGCAGAAATAATGGAGTGTGACTACTGAGGGTAAAGAGGAAGGTCCTATTTAAGATGCAGGTGAACTTGATAAACTGAGAATAGGGAAGAAATATTAAGAAAAAAGCATCTGGCATCACAGCTCCCACTCTAAGTACAAAGTAACAAAAATAATTTGAAGCTAGTGGTACACTAAAGTTAGTGATGGCACAACAAAACCCAAATCCAACTCCACTCCTGACACAGTAGCTGAGCAAGGAAAGAAGCATGTCACCACTAAACATAGATGCCCTCAGTCTCTACTATTCCATGTGCACTGTCCTGCATTCAAACACATGCAACTGGTAAAATGATGGACATGAATTTTCAAGATTGCATCACTTGCAAATGGTGGGAACACAGCAATAAAGAGACAAGAAAGATCATATTTGATTAAAAAATAAGAACCCATTTTTGCTATTTATAAGAAATTCATTTTTAAGTATATAGGCATAGATTAAAAGTAAAAATATGGAAAATGATATATAAGCACTAATTAAAGGAAAACTGGAGTGGCTATATATGAGTAGACTTTAGAAAAATATTGTGAGGAATAAAAAAGGACAGTCTTCCCTTCAAAATTACATAAAGACAAAGAAGCCAATACATTAGGAATACTTAATAGTTGTAAAGGTGTGCGCATCTAACAATAGATATTAAGAAAACATGAAGTAAAACCTAATAGAACTAAAAATAAAAATAGAAAAATCCATTATTAAAATTGAAGCCACCACATCTTTCAAATAAAAATGAATAAATACATAATGTTGAAGCTTCAAGGATTCACTATAAGTAAAAGACAGAAGTACACAGAAAATGGGTAAAGATATAGAAGACCAGAATAACACTATTAACCAATTTAATCAATTCATACATCTATAATGTTTCACCCCAAAATAGAATACAGAATCTGTTGAAGTGTACTTGGAACACTTATCCAAATTAACATATCAACACCATAAACCAAACCTTACTAAACATAAAACAATAAAAACAATAACTCAAAAAACAGCAGATATTGGACATGATGTGGGGAAAAGGGAACACTTGTACACTGTTGGGAGTGTAAACGAATACAACCTCTGTGGAAAAAAGTGTAGAAATTCCTAAAAGTTCTAAAAATAGACCTCCCATATAACCCAACAATCTCCTTTCTGGGAATATACCTGGAGGAATTGAAGTCATTCTATAAAAAAGATACCTCTGCAAGTATGTTTATTGCAGCACTATTCACAATAGCAAAAAACCAAGGAAACAACCATGCTGCCCATCGAAGGTCGACTAACCCTAACCCTAACACCTAACCCTACCCTAACCTCAACCCCTAACCCTAACCCTAACCCTAACCCCTAAACCCTAACCCTAACCCTAACCATTAAAAAATGTGGTACAGATACAAGATGGGATATTACACATCCATAAAGAAGGACAAAACTATGAACTTTGCAGCAACTTGGATGGATTTGGAGTCTGAAATACTTAGTGATCTATCACAGAAACAAAGAACTGAGTGCAACATGTTCTTATTTATAAGCAGACCCTGAATAATTATCATAGGGCCATAAGAAAGGGATTGGCAGTAGTGGGAAACTGCCTGAGGAGGGAGGGGTAGGCACACTTTAACAAAAGACCTGATCTCAGACTAGGTGAAGTGGGGACCAAAGTGAGGCCCAAACTTTACCTGTACAAACTTTACCTGTATACCTAACCCTGAATTGTACCTTACATTTTAAAAATAAAAAGTAAAAAAAAAAAAAAATTCATTCTGAGTGTGTTATTTGATCACATGGAATCAAACTAGAGATCAATAACAGAAAGATATCTGAAAAACTACCAAAATTTTCAACATTAAGTTGCACATTTCTAAATAATAATGTCAAAAAGGAAGTCATAAAGGATACCACAAAATATTTTTAATTGAATAGAAATTAAAGTTCAATGTATCACAC
The DNA here is from genome assembly GCF_000164805.1 of Carlito syrichta. Lineage (NCBI taxonomy): Eukaryota > Metazoa > Chordata > Mammalia > Primates > Tarsiidae > Carlito > Carlito syrichta. Next base: position 245,054 of record NW_007246693.1, on the reverse strand, counting down.
TTTGTGAAATGCTGCAAAAACAATGCTTAGAGAGAAATGTATAGCAATAAATGTTTATATTGGAGAAGAAGAGTCTTGAATTACCTAAGCTTCCACTTTTAAGAAGATATTTAAAAGGAAGTTTAGCTCACACCCAAAGCAATTAGAAGATAGAAAATAACAAAGATTAGAGTATAGATGAATAAAATTGGAATTATAACAAAAAAATGAAGAATCAAAACTCCGGGTCTTTTAAAGATAGATAAAGTTAAAAATTTTACAGCCAGACTGACTTCAAAAAAAAAAGGTCCACATTACCCATTACCCATATCAAGAATAAAAGAAAGACAAATCTCTAGTTCTTGCAAACATTAAAAGCATGAAAAAATATTAAATGAATTCTCACCGTAAATACTCTTTTTTACCTGTCTTTATTTTTACTCAACATTTTTGAAGGAGAAATTCAGCCATCTTGTTGTATATGGCAATAGTTAATACATTTTCACTGTTAAATAATATGTCACTATGTAAATATACCATAATTTATTTCCTTATTCTAGTATAAGTCGGTCTTTTTTGTTAACTTCATTTGGAAGCTATTTTGAATAAGGCTGCTATGAAAAATTCTTGTGCATGCACTTTGGTGTGCATACAAACTCAGTGTTGTTAGATATATACCTACGAGTGGAATTCCAGGGTGATCTGATATGCATATGCCAAGCGATCTTCCAAGGTGACTATGAATTTACACTTCAACCTACTATACAAGAGTTTCATTTACTCTATATCAGGGGTCCCCAAATCCCAGTCCCTGTGCTGTGCTGCCTGGTCCGTGGCCTGTCAGGAACCAGGCCACACAGCAAGAGGTGAGCTGATGGCAAGCAAGTCAAGCTTCATCTGTGTTTATAGCCGCTTCCCACCACTGGCATTACCCTCTGATCTCCATGATCTATGGTAGCATTAGATTCTCATAGAAGAGCAAGCCCTATTGTGAACTGCACATGGGAGCAATCTAGGTTGCATGCTCCTTATAAAAATCTAATGCCTGATGATCTGTGGTGGAGCTGAGGAGGTGATACTAGCACTGGGGAGCAACTGCAAACACAGATTAACATTAACTATGAGGTTTGACTGCACAGAGACCATAATAAATCCATTTCTTGCAGGCTCATATCAAAACCCTATCTGTCAGTGGCAAGCAAACTGAAGTGTTTTAACTGTACAGCTGTATTCAGACTTTAAGTCAGAATCCGACATTTATTTTCATCCACTTGTGGTCTGCTCATTATTTTATTTACCACTTCCATTTGTATCTCCTTTTTTATGATGTTATATAATTTTTCATTATATATTAAAATGTCATAGTAATAGAAATAAAGTGCACAGTAAAAGTTATGTGCTTGAGTCATCCCCAAACCATCTCCTCCACCCCTGTCCATTGAAAAATTGTCCACCGTAAAACTGGTTCCTGATGCCAAAAAGATTGGAAACTGTTGCTCTATATTACAGATATGCAGGATTCAAGCATGCATATCTCCATTGAGGTTGACAGTATTTCTTCTTCTCTAAGACCCCTTCTTATTTCTAAAAACCACTTTTCTTTCTCAGGCATAAATCAGAGGTCATGTCCTCAAATGCCCCAATGTGCTGGGACAGAGGAAAAAGGAATAAATATCAAGCTTTCAAATGGTACCCTGTCATTGTCCTTGAGGTAAAGAAAACTTCTTCCCTTTAGAGGGAGGATATTCACAGTACAATAACTCTCTCTTTTAAAAAGAATGGTAAGCTATATGTAACAAAATTTTCCATTTTAGCTATTTTAAGTGTACAATTCAGTGGCATTAATTGCATTCACAATGCTGTGCAACCATCAGTAATGTCAATTTCTAGAACTTTTTAAAATCATCTCAAACAGAAATCAATATACATTCACTAATAACTTCCATTACCCGCACCCTTATCTCTGCTAACCACCATTCTATATTCTACTCTCTTTCTTTCTTTCTTTCTTTCTTTCTTTCTTTTTTTTAGAGTCAGAGTCTCACTCTGTCACTCAGTCTAGAGTGCAGTGGCACCCTTATGCCACCACAGCCTGCTGGGATCAGGTGATCCTTCTGCCTCAGTCTTCCAAGTTGCTGGAACTGCTGGTGTGCGCCATCTTACCCAGTTAATTTTTTTATTTATTGTAGAGATGAGGTCTGCCAAGTTGCCCAGGTTTGTCTCGAACCACTGGGTTCAGACAATCCTCTCGTCTCGGCCTCCCAAAGTGCTGGAATTATAGGCTTGAGCCACTGTGCCCAGCCTCTACTCTCTGTCTATATGAATCAGCAGCTTTCTCTTCAGTTTTCTTCACTAAATCTTCTGCCTACATTAAAGTCTACCTTTGCATGCCCTTACTACTGGTTCAATGCCAGACTCATAAAACTCATTCTAGAATATGCCTCTGAAAACTTACATCTTGGTCTGAACCTTCACTTTGGAATTTCCTACTCTGTATAGGTTGATGGCTCAGTCAAAATTTCCAAATTGAGATCAGTGACATGGGCATGTAACCTTGGTGAATTACTTTTTTCCCCTTTAATCTTCTTGTACCTCTCACTATATTTTTGTACTGTCCTTCTAAATATTTTTCACAGAAGAGTCTCTATTAGTTTTGCTTGCCATAATGCAGCTAATGTGTGAACTGTCTGTTTTTGCTTTGACAATTTAGATAGCTAAATGTTTCCCAGTTTGAGAAATGTGGGTTTAATATATCTACTGTGCATCAATTGAACTGGGCTGAATTTAGCAGATGCCGTGGGAGTGCCTCAATAACTCAGTATTGCTATAAATGTATCATCCTGCTAAAGAATATTCTTACATATTTGCACAGCACTTTGGCCTCTCCAGTAAATTGAAGATAATGGGAACTGGTAGTAAAGTGCTAGAAATTGTCTCTTTGTGGTGATACAGATAAAATTTGTCCATAAATTGTTATATTATCTATAACAAGTTTTTTGAAATATCCTAATAATAAAAACAGATCCCTCAACTCTCAACTGATACTTTAGCCAGAATAAAGGTGCACTTCCTCCTATTGAGAATAGTATCTGCCTAATATAAATATATATAGATTAGTAACTAATCTTCCAAAAGTGTGCTGTCATTTTATCGCCAGCACTGTACGTTTTCCCAAAACCAGAGTTTAAACTGGAAAGGACCTCAAGATATCCTTAATCTATTATCATTTCAGGGAAATTGCCCAAATAGCTATAGGGAACTTTTTACCTACTATATAATAGACACTACCAGTTCTCAAAGAGCTCAAATAATCCCACAAACCAGCAATTATCTTGTCAAAAGTGCAAGTAGTCATCATCTACAGTAGAGAATTCGGGGCAGCAGAGGGAGAACTTCCCTATCTAAAAATCTCCCTATTTGGGCTCTACATAAGGGGTCAGCAAACATTTTCCCCTAAGGACCAGATAGCAAATATTGTAAACTTTGTAGGCCATACAGTCACAACTACTCAACTTTGCCATTGTCGTGCAAAAGCAGTTATAGACAATATGACAATATTGTTACAGACAATAAAGGTTACAGTAAATTTGTTAGAATAAAATTTATACAAACAGACAATGGACACACTTTGGCCCATCATCCACAATTTACCAACACCTGCTCTACATAGTTTTGAATTTGAAATCATTTATTCATATCTTTGCATTAAAATGAATCCTTTGCATTAGAATGTAGTTATGTCTGTGAGGAGTCACACATTCCACATTCCTCATTTGGGTGTAGCAGATTCCACTACATATATATAACCTAAGTTGTCCTGTTAGGTCCTTCAGTTGCTGGTAGGTTGATAGCAACCTTCTTCATAAGCCTGAATCTCTCTTATTTTATGAGAATTTTCTCCAGAACTGTAAGGAGTAAGGTAATTTTCTCCAGTAACTGTAAGGAGTAAAACTTAGGTAAGGAGTGTTAATCCCTGCAGAGGAAACTTCACCTATTTGAGAATGGAAGTCAGCAGGTAAATGACAGCCTCCATATCCCCAGAGAGATGACTCTGAACCATGTTCCATATGTTCTCTTGAAGGATCTCAAGTGGGGCTGAGTTCCAGTTGTTTAAAACATAACTGGTATATTACCCACAGTTTGTTGGCATTTTTCCTTTCCCTGTCTCACGTCTTCTCTTGGAATCACTTCCCAAGTCAACTACTTACACTGACATTCTTGTCTTAAAGACTACATTTGAGGCAACTCAAATCAAGATAACTGGACTCAAAATAGTGGGAGCCCTGTAAGAAGGATGAGAAATTCTGATAGTAGGTAGAAAGCACCCAAATGGATGTGGCAATTAGAAGACATGATGTGAAGTGGTAAAACACTCCATTTAGTTCAAAGACGTAAATCACACTCCCAGTTTGCTGCTTATGTTATGATTACCTGTCTTTGAACAAGTTACTTAAACTCTCTGAAGTTCTATTCTCTCATTTGAAATATGAGAAAAATTCCCTCTATGCTTTTTTAAATAAATATTTTAATGTTTTAGACTCACAAAAAATTATGAAGATAGTACAGAGTTTCCTCATACTCCATACCCAGTTTTCCCTATTATTAACATCATAGATTAAAATGATAGGGTTATTACAATTAATAAGCCAAAATTGATATCTTATAATTAACTGAAACTCATGCTTTATTCAGATTTCCTAGTTTTTACCTAACATCCCTTTTGTGTTCCAGGATTATATCCAGGATATTATACCACGTTTATTTGTGATGTCTCCTTAGGCTTTGTTTGGTTGTGGCAATTGCTCACCTTTTCCTTGTTTTTGACAATCTTGCCAGTTTTGAGGAGCACTGATCAGCTGTTTGAGGGACAGAAGAATGTCTCTCAATTGGTATTTGCCCTTTAGTTTTCTCATGATTAAACTGGAGTTATGAGTTTTGGGGAGGAAGATCACATAGGTAACGTACCATTTTCATTCCATTATGCTATTCACTTTACATTTTGACCTTAATTACTGACTAAAGTAATACTTATCAGGTTTCTACACTATGAAGGTAATCTTTTTCTCTCCACATTGTACTCTTTGGAAGAAAATCATTGTATGTAGATCATACTTAAATAGCGAAGAGTTATGTGCTACCTCCTTGCAGGTGGAGAATAAATTATTTGGGACTTTTTATCTGAGAGATTTGTTTCTTCTCTTCCTAATTATTTATTAATTCAACAGCTTATTTGTATCACTTAGGATTGATGGATATTTATGTCATATGTTGAGATAGAATCCAATTCTATCTTATTTATTTTGTTGTTCAAATTGTTTGGTCATTGAGAGTTCTTTCTGTTGACACCTGTGTTTCTTTGACACACTCCATCAAAGTGAGGTTTTTCACTTTCTGATGTTACAAGACAACTCATCCTATATGATCTCTTCTCTAATCCAATCACTGACATCTCCAAGAATCCTTGATTCTTTTTATTGAGAAATGCTACTGGAAGCATTCTGGGTGTTGAACGTGCTCACTGTGTTGTGTTGAGTCTTGAATGAAATAAAAATAGAACACTGACAAGGATAATTCCTAATAAATTATCACCATATTTTAAAAATAATACCTTTCACTTATTTCATAGAAAAAGAAGCTGCGAAGGCAACATGGGAGACTATACTTGTGGAGACTTGGCTTCCTTCAGAGATGGTGCATGGTCCTTGGATCTTCTGCACCATTCTTGATTATTCAGGCTTCATAAAATCCTTTTCTTTACTTTAAGATTATGATTATATCTACCCAATAAAAACTCTGATCACTGTAATTTTATCATCATTTATTTCCATGTACTTATAGAAGAAAAAAGTTTTAAAAGTCAAACTACCTAAGTTTTAGAAAAATAGAAAATAGAAAAAGAGGAAATTAAACCCCAAGTAGAAAAGAGGAAGTGATGAGGGAAGAGCAGTAAAAAGTGAAACGAAAAATGGACAAAGAATAGGGAAAACTAACATTTTCAAAAGTTGAGTTCCCTTTGACAAGATTGAAAAAATGATGACATAGTAATAAGACTTACTAAGAAAAAGTGGGGAAAATCACAGATTATTGGTATATGAATGAAAAATGAGGTATCACTACAGATAAGACAGACAAAACTGATAAAAAGAAATATTTTAAACACTACAATACCAATAAATTCAACAATTTAGATAAAAGTAGATAAATTTCATGCCAATTACAACTTATTTAAATTGGCATGTGAAAAATAGAAAATATGATCAGTCTTATACCTAGTAAATAATTGAATCCATAGTTAAAACTTTCCCACAAAGAAAACTCTATGCCCAGATGGCTTCACTGGTGAATTCTGTCAAATATTAGCAAAGAAATAAGATAAATCTTATATAAACTCTTTAAAAAAATAGAAAGGGAACACTACACAATTCTTGTTATGAGATTAGCATAATCCTTCTAGAGAAACCTGACAAAAAGACATTACTTAAAAATATAATTACAGGCCAATAGTCCTGAAAAGCATAAACAAGGAAAATCAAATCCAGCAAGTGGTATTTATCTAAGAATGCAAGGTTGGTTTAATATTGGAAAATGATTCAATATAATTTACTGCATTAAATAACAAAATTACATAATCACTACATTAAAGAAAAAATCATCATCAAAGAAACAACTGCACTAATATTTCACTTATTGAGAGAATAAGAAAAGCTTTTCACCTGAAAATCAGAAACAAGATGAGATAGTTAACTTTCATCACTTCTAAGCAATTGTACTGAACATTTTAGTTAGTGTAATAAGGCAACCAGTGAGTCACAAAATGTCTGAATATTGCAAAGGAAAAAAGTGAAACTGTATTTATTTACAAATATCATTTTTATGTGGAAAATACAATGGTATCTGCAAACAACTAATAGAACCAGTGAGCAAATTCTTGTATCTTAGGATACAAGGTCAAAATACAAAAAAGTGATTGTATTTTTATATATTAGCAAAAGTGATTGGAAAATGAGGTTTTAAAACACTTCCATTTACAATAGCATCAGAAAACATAACATAATTAGCAATACACTTTACAAAAGGTGTGTAATATTTCTACACTGAAAATAATCAAAATATCCTAAAAGAAAAATTTAATAAATGAAGAGCTATACTATGTTTATAGATTGTAAGACACTATGTTGTCAAGATATTAATCTAGAACAAAGGTCATAAAACTATTCCTCTAAAGGGTCAAATTGTATGTATTTCAGGATTTGTAGAACATATAGTCCCTGTGGTAAGTATGCAACACTTCAGTTGTAAGACCAGTCATCCACAAACAAGGCCTGATTGGATGAGCATGACTGTGTTTAAATAAAACCTGTTTTTTTAAATTTAAATATAGAAGCACAGTTTTACTATCACCCAGGCTGGAGTGCAGAGGCACAATCATAACTCATGAAATCTTCAAATTCCTGGACACAAGTTATTCTCCTGTCACAGTTTCCTGCATAACTTGGACTACAGGCAACCACTACCATGCCTGACTAATATGTTTGTTTATTTTTTTGTATAGATAGGTCTTGCTATGTTGCCCAAGTTGGTCTCACACCTTTGGCTTCAGGTACTCCTTCCTGCCTCAGTCATCTAAAGTGCTGTAATAACAGGCGTGAACCACCACACCTGGCCAATAAAAGGTTTTTTTTTTAAAGTGGCAGACTGCATTTGGCCTATCAACCATAGTTTTTAAACTCTGATTTATAGTATTAATTTGGTTAATATTAATAACATTAACACATAATGTTAATATTAATAAAGTTAATTTGAAATACATATGGAATTCCTATAAATCAATTTTAAAAGACATCTTTTAAAGAAACTTTTTCTTTAAAATTTCTTTTAAGGCTTTTACAGACACTGAGCATTGAACTGAACATTTGTTATAAAATCATAAGATGTTTGTCTTAAGTATTTTCCTTTTTTTTTTCTTTGTATTTTTCTTCCTTTATGCATGATTGCTTGCAGGTAGTAATTTTGATAGAGAGTAGTTACTAATAATTTATTATCTTCATATCTAACTCCCAGGGGCTGCCAGCAAGAATAATTAGATTGTTCTTCTTCTAAAAAGCAATGATCTCAGTGGCATAGAGTGGCTCATGTTTGTAATCCCAGAACTTTGGCAGACTGAAGCAGGAGGCTCTGTCTCTACACACACACACACACACACACACACACACACACACACACACACACACACGGACACACAAATAGCTAGGTGTGATAACACATGCCTATAGTCCCAGCTACTCAGGAGGCTGAGGTAGAAGGATTGCCTGAGCCCAGAAAGTGGAGGTTGAGGTGATCTGTGATCATGCCACTACACTTCAACCTGAGTGACAAAGTAATACCTTGACTAGCAAAAAAAAAAGTGAAAACCTTAGTGATTCTAAGGTGATACAGACCTCCTCAATGGCATTCAGAAGTCTGACTGACTGGGGGATGCAAACAACTTTGGTCACAGGGAATATCAACCCCTGAATGCCTACCTTACTCATAAAAGCCCCCAGTTATGTTCAAAGGCAAGTGATATTTTAGAGTTTTCCCCTTTCATCCTCACACCAAATCCTGTAAGCTTTTATCTGTTCCTATATGCTGACATGTCAGTGTTTGGTTCTCTGTGCATCAAGCATTAAAATCTAACTTTTGGGGTCTGTAGCAATTTTATTAAAGAAGATGTACAAATGACCAGCACACACACACACACAGAAAGGCAATAAACGGCCAACATATTAAAAGTTTCTCAATAATTTATTTCAACACAAGTCAATTATTTAAGTACTAATTTTTCGAAAATAAGCATCATAGCCTTTTAGATTAGTTTTGTCCTCAGAAAGAAACAATCTTTTTTTTTTTTTTTTTGGAGTTGTAGTTGGAGTTCCACTCTGTCACCCAGACTGGAGTACAGTGGCCGCTCCCGGCCACTGCAGCCTCGACCTGCTGGGCTCCGGCGATCCTTCCGCCTCAGCCTTCCCAGTAGCCGGAATTACAAGCATGCGCTACCATGCCCGGCTGATTTTTTGATTTATTGTAGAGATGAGGTGTCACTGCCCAGGTGGGTCTCGAACCTGCGGGCTCAGGCAATCCACTCACCTCAGCCTCCCAAAGGCGGGGATTACAGGCTGAGCCAGAAAGAAACACTCTTAATTGAGATATATGATCTCCCTTCTCACTACAGAGCTATTTGTACTAATACTGGGTGGCAGATGGTAAGAAGCCCTGCCTTGGTGAAGGTGGACTCCCTACTACTGTTGCAGCAAGGCCAGAATTCAGAGACCACAGATGCTTTCTTTTAATTCTAGTCATTAGTTTGGTTGAGCATACCTGTGACATTTAAAAAATAAATTTCTGAAACTCCCACGAAAACTGCAGCTGGTGCTAGTTCCTTCTGGTCATTCTCTCCACATTACTTTTTGTTGTTTACTTACTCTGTGCTGTTTTGTGAGAGTTAAAAGTAAAAGGAAAAACAATTCAATTTTGCTCTTTTCTATTTAAAATGAACTGGTCAAATTAAAACATCATGTAAATTGAAACACACTTTACATAAACACATTTTAACATTTGACAGATTCAATCATTTTGAGGCAGGCAAACTTGCATAGCTAAGATTTGGACAGATGAGTTTCTTACAGGCAGGCATAGCTTAGATAATTAAGAAATCAGATGGTCAGGCATCTGGGAGCCATCTTATCAGGACATAACTCTCTTGAACAATTCCTACACTGACCAGGCATACCAGACTCAACTTTGGAATGAGGGCAGCTGGCATAGTCAATCAGAAATACCATAAACAAAGGCAATAGGGAGTTACAAGAAATACTGAGGCATGGCACTCCAAGAGAAAACTTAATTAAACAGCACCTTTTCTTCTTATCTCAAAAATTCCTTGTGACACAGGCAAGTTTAGGAGTAAAACTTGTGATTGATAACTTGTTTTAACCCAGGTTAGGCCACAAATCTTGACATAGAAAATAGGTTATTTAATCATCATTTTGGACAATATATAAAGCATTCTGCTAACAGCAAGTCTGTGCCCTTTCCCTTAAGGCATGCACAATCTCTGTTGAATGTGCCTTTTTCTTTTCTCTCTGTCTCTCTAATAAACAGTATTTTAACACTTTCTCTGCAATTTTTTCTGAAATTCTTTTCTGTAGTGAAGTCAAGCACCCACGGGGCAACTACATCCCACACCATCTGGCATCATCTCCCTCCAGAAAAATGCCACAAATGTTTAACAAATATTTGATACTTAACATATGAAAGGCATCCTATGGTGTATGTGGATAATCAGTCTTTTGGATTTCACAGTTTAGGGTAGTAGAGACTGAGAAATCAGGCAAATCTGAATTCGAATTCCCACTCTTCCTCTTAACTTCAATATGAGGCTGGATGAGGTCCACCAATTCTTTTGTTTCTTTATCTAGTAAGTAATGATGGTAATATTTATATTTCATGTGTCTTTGTGAAAGTAAATGAGATCATACATATAAAGGACTACAGGGTACTTGACCATAGCAAGTGGCAGATATTAGGTCCCTTTCCCATTTTCTTCACAGATTAAAAAAAGTCAGCTGTAAAGAGTCAGGGAGTGACTGAGAATACCATGCACCCAGTTTCAGATACTTAACAAAACTAAAAGAACACATGGTCTTTATCCTTCTGCATTGTAAATAGAGAAAGGCACTTATTGACCAGTGGTGACTAAGTACAGGGGATAGAGCATCCTCATTACACACAGGCTACAGAGCTTCTGACTTGTAGAAGCAACAACTCACAAAAGCTCTGCTGAAGACGCTGTATCTTCCTAGAAATAAAGATATCATAGAAATTTCCCTTTCAAAAATTGTTTTTTTCAGTTTGTCTGCCACATTCATGGGAGTTTATAGCCTCCCTTTTATTATGAACTTTGATAAATAATTGATTGGGATAGTGAGTGTTCAATATTGTTCCTATTCCTCAAAGCAGATTTAATCATGCGTAACTAGTCCTGAAAGACCCACATCGAAACAAATACCTATTTCTTGTTCTTCCCTCTATACCGTCATGCAGATTTACGCAATACTTCCCTAATTCACAAGCCAAGAAATAGCCCGTATGCTGAATTACAGCAATGTATAACATCTATACAAAGAACACTTGGATGTTGCTCACATGTCTACAGGGATTATGTTTCTTCCTCCTTCACTCATCTTTGTTGCTTCTTTCTCAAGTCTTGCCTTTATCTTGCAGCAGCACTCTGAGTTTAACATAAGAATTACAGAGGCATGTGAGCAAACTCTTACACCGGTGTGTATGTTCTTTAGAACTTCTCCATACTAATCTTAACTGCTAAAAGAAACACATTCCATTTACTTGACCAGATTCAATACAAAATATCCTAATAGCTCTGTGATGAATCAGGTCTACCATTCTGTAAAAGTGTGTTTTAAATTTTTTGAAATAGCTAAAGCAATTTTTTATATAAGCTAAGTTCCAAAACTAAGAAATCAGAATGGTTAATGTATAAATATAAGGACCAGATAAATGGTCTTTTTAAACAAAGGTCTGCTTTTAAGCTCTTAGATGTGAAGAGAAAAAATGAATCATAAAACACATGTATTCTACTTTAAAAATTACTATTACTGAATTTTATGAAATCTGGAACTTCATACCATCGCATAGCAAGTTGCTCAAAAACAGAGTCCCTGTTCTGTCACTAGCTAGCTAGGTGACTTGAGTATATTGCTTCATCTCTCCAAGTCTTAGTTACCCTGACAACAAAATAGAAGTTGTAGTAACATTGCTTACCTCATACAGTTACCATGATGATTGAATGAGCTGATGTGCATATAACTGCTTAAGTGACAAGGACAAAATGTTTTCTTGTATGTTTTCCCATGCTTTTCTTACTCAATTCCTTTAAAGGAAACTATTTTTTTTCCTTTCCTTTTCCTTTTCCTTTCCTTTCCTTTCATTACACTTATTTTCTTCCTGTCCTTGTCTTTAAAAATTATCTTTCCTTACTGCATTCCCAGGCTTTTGTGATACAGATTCAGAATAAAGGTAGCAGCAGTAGGGTGGAGAGAAATAATGGCAGAGAAAAGTAAAAGAGAAACAAAGAGACAAATCCTGAACAGACTTCAGGAAACATAAGAGGCAATTGTCTGAGCGACATCAAAGCAATGAGATACTGAATATTTTAGGAGTGGAAGGTGCTAAGATGTGTTGAAATTTGTTACAGTGGGATATGGACAGAATATCCTTTAATCATCTTCAAGAGATTCAAATGGACATTTCTTTTTAATCAGTTTTGGTGGCTGAACTGTGCTTCCTTGATGTGACTATGACAATAGTGAAACATGCTGGATTTCATCTTATATACAAGTTTCTACCACGGTGACGATGACAGCAACAGTGATAATTGTACTGTTTTCCTATATGCAATGTGTGTTGGAGTAGTCTTCATCACTAACTTTTCATTGGAACAGGATAATGGTTTGTGGTCAAAGTATACTCAAAGAAGGTAGCATAAATCAAAAATCTGCCTTCTAAATGGTAAATTATCCTATTTTTTGAGGAATTATAAACAAAATTGTAAGAAACTATAAGCAATATTTGACACAACAGCTTCTCTGAAATCTCCAAACTGGACAAAAAAATAATCTAGCTGGAAGCACTTCAAACATTTTGACATCTAAGGAAATACACAACAAAGTAGAGACTAGGGAAAACCAAAGTCAGACTGAGTACCCTATCTTGTAATTGACATTTAACAAGAAAAAACCCTTCGGTTTTTCATTTCCACATCTGCAAAATAAAAAAGGTGATAGAAATCATACTGTTCCCAAAGGATTAAGTTCCCATGGAGTTGCCTTTGAGATGAAAATAGTAAAGCAAAAGCAGAGATGAGTTTTCAGAGCTCTGAGTCCTTCACCTGGACTCCATTTAGGACACATATTCTCAAAACTTTTATTGATGGAGTAGAAAATTATATTTGGAAATTTAAAAAGAGAATTTTTGCTTACAATTTTATTACCATATTACCAGCTCTACCCCCTGCTAGCTTTTTAAATTTTATTTATTTATTTATTATAGAGTTGTGGGATAAAAGTGAGGATTTACTGCATAAATAGGCTGCATGCAGGTGAAGTTTGGGCTTCTATATGGCCCTCACTCCCCATGAGTGGAGCAGGTACCCTTTGTGTTGTCACATTTCCCCTGTCCTCTTCCTTCCCTCATTCCCCTAGCAGTGCCCAGTGACTACTGAACTTACCCTTCTTCTAATGTGACTATTGTTCAGGGTCCACTAATAAGTGAGAACATGAGGCATTCAATTATTTGTTTTTGTGATAGTTCACTTAGTATGATGGTCTCCAACCGCATCCAAGTTGCTATAAAGCTCATGATTTTGTTCTTTATGGGGATGTAATATTCTATCATGTATATATACCACGTTTTCTTAATCTAGTCCACCTCTGATGAGTGGCAGATTTGGTTCCATATTTTTGTTATTGTGAATAGTATGACAACAAACATGTGCACGCAAGTATCTTTTTGGCAGAGCAATTTATGTTTCTCTGGGTATATTCCAAGGAGGGGGATTGCTGGATCATATGGAAGATCTATTTTTAGTTCTTTTAGAAATCACTACACTGATTTCCATAGAGGTTGAGATAGCTTACATTCCCACCAAATGTGTAGAAGCAGTCCCTTTTGTCCACAGTCATGCCAGCGAAATGAAAGGAGAAAAAGATGAGATCGGGCGCGTCTCTAAAAATTGACCTTCCATATGACCCTGCAATCCCCCTACTGGGAATATACCCTGAGGAACACAAATCACTCTATAAAAAAGATACCTGCCCGTATGTTTATCGCAGCATTGTTCACAATAGCAAGAACCTGGAAACAACCATGCTGCCCATCAAAAGAGGACTGGATTAAAAAATGTGGTACATATATGCGATGGAATACTACGCAGTCATAAAAAAGAACAAAATCATGAATTTCGCAGCAACCTGGATGGAACTAGAGTCTATAATACTGAGTGACCTCTCACAGAAACAAAGATCCGAATATCACATGTTCTCACTCATATAATGGACCTTGAACATTCAATGTAATACTATAAGAAAATGACTGACGGTACTGGGAAACTATAGGGGAGAGGGGGATGGGATTAACAGTAGCAAATATCTGTCGGGGGATGGGAAAACACCTCTTATCAACAGGGTGCCTGAATGAAACGTAATTGTACACCTAACCCTTAACTGTACCCCACAAAACCATAATAAAAAATACTGATTAATTAAAAAAAAAAAAAAGAAAGGAGAAAAAAACCAACCTCATTAAAAAGTGAACAAAGGACATGAATAGATGCTTCTCAACAAATGACAAACAAGCAGCAAACAGACATGAAAAACTGTCATCAGAGAAATGCAAATCCAAACTGCAGTGAGATACCATCTAACTCTGGTAAGGAGATTATCATTCATAAGTCAAAAAACAACAGGTGCCAGTGCGCCTGCAAGCTTTTAAAAATAAATAAATAAATAAATAAATAAATAAATAAATAAATAAATAAATAAATAAATAAATATGTGGGGTACAATTCAGGGTTAGATATACAAATACTGATTATGCAAGTACCCTTATTGATGATGCATGCCCCTCCTACTCCTAGCAGTTTCCTTCAACGGCCAATTCAGCCCCCCATCCCCTGGCAGTTTTCCATTACTGCCAATCCTTTTCTTATAGTATTTTAATTGTTCAAGGTCCGTTTATGAGTGAGAACATATGGTACTCTGTTCTTTGTTTCTCTGGTAGATCACTGAGTATGATCAACACTAAATCCACTCAAGTTGCTGCAAAGTCCATGTGTTTGTCCTTTATGGCTGTATAATATTACACTGTGTATATATACCACAATTTTTTAAAACCAGTTCAGCTTCGAAGGGCAGCATGGGTGGTTCCACGTTTTTGCTATTGTGAATAGAGCTTCGACAAACACAGGTGTGCAGGTATCTCTTTTGTAGAATGATTTGAGTTCCTCTGGATATATTCCCAATAGGGGAATTGTTGGGTCATATGGAAGGTCAATTCCTAGTTCATTCAGAAATTGCCACACTGTCTTCCAAAGAGGTTGCACTAGTTTGCATTCCCACCAGCAGTGTAGAAGCATTCCCTTTTATCCCCATCCTCACCAGCATCTCTTGTTTGTTTTATTAATGATAGCCATTCTTACTAGGGATAGGTGATATATTGTGTGGTTTTGATGTGCATTTCTCTGATGATAAGTGAGGCTGAGCACTTTTTCATGTGTCTGTTGGCTGCCCATTTATCTTCTTTTGAGAAGTGTCTATTCATGTCTTTTGCCCACTTTTTAATGGGGCTGTTTGTTTTTCTCCTTTTGGTGTGTTTGAGTTCCTTGTAGATCCTAAATGTTAAGCCTTTGTCAGATATACAGTTGGCAAGCATTTTTTCCCATTCTGTAGACTGTCTCCCTGCTCTCTTGATTTATTTTGCTTTGTAGAAACTCATTAGTTTGATGAGGCCCCACTTGTCTATCTTATTTTTTAAGGTATGGACCTTTAGGGTTCTGAATAGGAATTGGTTGCCAGTTCCAATTTCCATAAGGGTGTCTCCTGTGTTTTCTAAGGTTCTTATAGTTTGAGGTTTTACGTTTAGGTCTTTGATCCATTTGGAGTTAATTTTTGTATATGGTGATAGGTAGGTGTCCTGTTTCAGTCTTCTGCATGTGATCAGTCAGTTTTCCCAGCACTATTTACTGAATAGATTCTCCTGTCACCAGTGGTGGTTGTTGGAGGTTTTTTCAAAGATGAGTTGATTGAGAAATTGAACTTTGTTTCCAGAATTTCCATCCTGTTCCATTGATCTATATGCCTGTTCTTTTACCAGTACCAGACTGTTTTATTTACTGTAGCCTTATAGTAAAGTTTAAAATCTGGAAGTGTGATACCTCCTGATGTATTTCTTTTGCTAAGGATTGTTTTGACTATTCGTGGTCGTTTATGTTTCCATATGAATTTTTTCTGTATTGTCATTTCCAGGTCTGAAAAGAAAGATGTTAGTAGCTTAATGGGTATTGTGTTGAATCCATAGATTGCCTTTGGTAGGTTGGACATTTTAACAATGTCGATTCTTCCTATCCATGATCATGGAATATTTTTCCATTTGTTTATTTCTTCTTGGATTTCTTTCAGCAGTGTTTTGAGTTCTCATTGTAAAGGTCTTTTGCTTCTTGTGTTAGGAAGATGCTGAGGTATTTCATTATTTTTGTGGCTATTGTGAATGGGATTGTGTTTTAACTGGGGTCTCTGCCTGTTTGTTGTTGGTGTATAAGAATACAGCTGTCTTTTGACATTGATTTTGTACCCTGAGATTTTGCCAAAGTCCTTTATCAGTGTAGGGAGGTTTTTGACAGATTCTCTTGGATTTTCAAGGTATAGGGTCATATTTTCAGCAAAGAGGGATAATTTGACTTCCTCTTTTCCTATTGGGATACCACTGACTTCCTTCTCTTGTCTAATTGTCCTGACTAGGACTCCAACACAATGTTGAACAAGAGGGGTGAGAGTGGGCAGCTATGTCTTGTTCCAGTTTTCAGGGAGAAATGTTTCCAGTTTCTGTCCATTTAGCAATATGTTATCTATGGGTTTATTGTAAATGGCACATACTATTTTGAGGTATGTTTCTTCTATACCTAAGTGTTTGAGGGTCTTTATCAAGAAGTAATGCTGGATTTTATCAAAAACTTTTTCTGCATCTAATGATCTAGTCATGTGGTTCTTGTTTTTACATCTGTTGATGTATTTAATTACATTTATGGTCTTGTGAATATGAACCAGCCCTGCTTCCTGGAGATGAAGCCTCCTGGGTCACAGTGGGTGATTTTTGAGATGTGTTTTTGGATTCGATTTGCTAGAATCTTGCTGAGGATTTTAACATCTGTGTTTATAAGGGATATTGGTTTGTATTTCTCTCTCTCTCTTTTTTTTTTATTTGGCTCTTTACCCAGTTTGGGTATCAGTGTTATGTTAGCTTCATAAAATGATTTGGGGAGAAGTTCATCTTTCTCAATTGCCTGGAATATCAGCTCCTCCTTGTACATTTGGTAGATTTCTGCTGGAAACCCATCTGATCCAGGGCTTTTTTTTGTAGGTAATTTTCGTATGACCGAGTCAACTTCCGGCGTGGTTTTTGGTATATTTAGTTTCTCAATGTCTTCTTATTTTTTTCCTGAGGAAGTTGTGTGATGTCAGAAAGACCTCCTTTTCATTTAGGTTATCAAGTTTGTTTCCATATAGGTATACATAGAGCTCTCGGATAATCTTTTATATTTCTTCAAGGTCAGTTGTGATTTGATGTGTTGTATTTCTGATTGTGTTGATTTGGGCTTTTTCTTTCTTTTTCTTGGTCATTCTGGCTAGGGATCCATCAAGCTTGTTAATTCTTTCAAAGAACCAGCTTTTTGTTTTGTTGATGTATTCTATGATATTTTTATCTTCTATGTTCCATATTTAGGCTCTTATTTTGGTAATTTGGATTCTTCTGTTAAAGTTGTGGTTTTGGTGATTTTCTCTTTCCAGCTCTCTTAGGTGATTTGTTAGGCTTTCCACTTGTGAGCTTTCCATTTTCTTGATGTGTGCTCATAGAGATATAAATTCTTCTCTGAGAACTGCTTTCAGGGCATCCCAGAAGTTTTGGTAAGACATTTCTCCTTTTTCATTTGTTTCCAGGAATCTTTTAATTTCAGTGTTGACCCAGTAGTTTTCAGCATCATGCTGTTTAGTTTCCACATTTTTGTGGGCTTTGGGGACATTTTTTTGGTGTTGAAATTTATTTTTATTCTACTGTGGTCTGAGAATGTGCATGGCAAAGATTTCAACCTTATGGAATTTGTTTATGATTCATTTATGCTCAAGGTTGTGATCAATCTTGGAGTACGTTCCATGTGGTGATGAGTAGAATGTAAATTCTGTGGTTGTTTTGTGGAATAATCTGTAGGTATCTATTAAGTCCATTTTGTCGAGTGTCAAGTTTAGGTTCTGGATTTCCTTGTTGATTTTTTGCCTCGATGATCTGTCTAGTGCTGTTAGTAGGGTATTCAAGTCCCCTGCTATAATAGTGTGAGAGTCTACATATATATATATTAGTTTGCTTACTAGTAGCTTTACAATTGCTGGTGCTCCTGTGTTGGGTGCATAAATGTTTAGAATGGATATTTCTTGTTGATGGATTGAATCTTTTGTCATTTTGCAGTATCCCTTTGTATCTTTTACAATTTTTGATAACTTAAAGGTTGTGTTTTCTGATATTAAGATTGCAACTTCTGCCTTCTTTTGTGATCCATTTGCCTGGAAACTTGTATTCCATTCTTCAACTTTGAGTCTGTGTGCCTTCCAGGTAGTGAGATGAGTCTCCTGGATGCTGCAAGTAATTGGACCATGGTTTCTTATCCAGTCTGCCATTCTGTGTCTTTTCAGTGGTGCATTTATTCCATTCACATTCAGGCTGATTATTGAAATATGATTGTTTATCCCTGTCATGAAGTTCTTATAAAGTTTTTTCTTTGCTTGTTTTCTTTTGGCTTTGGGGTTGATGTTTGTGTGTGTTTTCAAGTTTCTTGTTGTGCTGTATTCTCTGTTGATTCTGTGCTCTGCTGTTCTCTTGGGAAGTGTGTGGTCATTCTTTTTTTTTTCTTCTGTGCTTAATACATTTCTAAATGTCTCCTGTAGAGCTGGTCTGGAAGCTGTATAATCTCTTAGAGACTGGATGTCTGGGAAGGATTTTAATTCTCTATCACTGATGAAGCTGAGCTTGGCTGGATAGGAAATTCTTGGCTGAAATTTTTTATCTTTGAGGACTTTGAATATAGTGCTCCTGTCCCTTCTTGCTTGTAGTGTTTTTGCTGATAGGTCTGCTGCTGTTATGATCGGTTTTCCCTGGTAGGTAGTCTGATCTTTCTCTCTTGCTGCCTTTAGGATTTTTTTTGTGTGCCTACTTTATGTAGGCAAATTGCTATGTTTCTAGGGGTTGGTCTTCTCATTTGATGTCTTGAAGGGGTTCTATATATCTCTTGGGCTTGACTGATCATATCTCTGGTAAGATGGGGAAAGTTTTCCTGGATTACCTCCTGGACTCCTCCATGTTTTTCTTCATCTCCCTTTCTTCTTCTAGGATACCAATCAGGTATAGGTTCAGCCTCTTGATAGAATCACACAACTCTTATAGGCTTTGTTCTTTCTTTCTGAGTCTTCTTTCTATGTTTTTTTACACATTGGATTAATTTCATGTTCTTTCCTTATGACCCAGCAATACCTCTATTGGGAATATACCCAGAGGAGCTCAAATCATTCTACAAAAATGATACCTGCACATGTTTGTTTGTTGCAGTTCTATTCATAATAGCAAAAACATGGAACCAACCATGTTGCCCATTGAAGTTAGGCTGGATTTTTAAAAATGTGGTATATATGCACAATGGAATATTATGCAGCCATAAAGAAGGACAAACATATGGGCTTTGCAGAAACTCGGATGGATTTGGAGTCAATCAATCACAGAAACAAAAAACAGGATACCATATGCTCTCACTCATAAGTGGAACTTGAACAACTGTAATACTTTAAGAAATGGATTGGCAGTAGTGGGAAACTATCAGGGGAGGGAGTGGGATTGGCAGTTGAGGGAAATTTCTAGGGGATGGAGGGGCACACCTCATCAACAAGGGTACTCACCTAATGAACATTTGTATGCCTAACCTTGAATTGTACCCCACATCTTTATAATAAAAAAAAAAAAATAATTCCATGCTCTGGTCTTCAAGTTCTGAAATTCTTTCTTTAGCTAGATTAATTCTGCTTTCCATGTTTGTCATCTTGTTATTTATTTGCTGGATGAAATTTTGTATTACCAAAATCTCTATTACAAGTTCTTTCAGTGTTGTCTCTTGTCTTTCTTGAGTCTTATTCACTCTTTTCATCCATTCCCTAATCCTTGTTGTATTCTAGGGCCAGTTGTTGGTGACTTCCATTGTTTTTCCACCATGGTCTGATTTTTCAGGATTTTTGTCTTTGGTATTCTTGAAATTGCCTGTGGTCTTCCTTTGGTTTTTCCTCATTTGTGACAGATCTCTTGTTTTTCTCTTTAGTTCTGTTACTCTGTCAGTGGGAGAGGCGTTCCCTTCTGATGTTTGCTCAGTGCTCTATTATTCTCTGTTCCAGGCTCTGGATTTGCTCTATTTTGAAATAGGATGGTGGATAGGAAGCTTTGCTATATCTTGCAGTTTTTGAAAGTTTAATAAAGTAGGAGATGGGGTTCTAGGATTTAGAAACTACTTGTAAATTGCAATGTTCACTTTTGTGGTATGTGTTCCCTGAAACCCACTCCTCACAACCACTCTATATGACAATGTAAAGCAGAAACTGATGCAAAAACAATTAAACACACACACAGATACACACAGACATGGCGCGTGCGCGCGCGCGCGCGCACACACACACACACACACACACACACACAAACAAACTGGAATAACAACAAAGTGAAACAAAACAAGCACCACCTACAAAAAAATAACCCAAGAAGACTAAACACATACACACATGCCCAGCACAAAGTGAAAAGAGAAGAAAAACAGAAAGGCTGAAAAAAATATTTTTAAAAAAAGCATTTCAGATCTAATCCTCACATATATATTGACACACACCTTAAATTATAAAAAATGAAAATAAAAAACCCCAGAAGAACAAAAGGACAAAAACAAACCAGCAGCAAAACTCACTCACCAGCACGTACACAAAGTTTTCCATACACTCACTCAGTCACACCGGGACTCACATAGTCTGAGTGGCTTGGCCGCAATCTTCCCAATCTCCCTCATCCGCTAGCTTTTAAGGGCTCCCAGACTTAGATATGTTTTAAATATTGTTCTAAACAACATTTTTCCACCTAAAAATCTGCATACTTATATTTAATCAGTAATTAATTCTTAATGTTTTCATAATGTACTTTTACTAAAGAATAGTATTTTATAAGGAAGGCCATTTTAAATAAATTAAGTATTCAATGCTAGAATTAAAAAACAAAAATGAACAAACAAAATAGAGCAAAAGACACCCAATAAAATAGATTTCAAAAAGAAATGAATTAATGTAATAAATGCAAAAATCCTTAGCACAGTGTCCAGCATAGAGTAATCAGTCATACCCTTTAACTAAATAAAAAATAAAAGGTGAATTAATAATTTAGAGAGCAGAAAAATCTAGTAATTAATAAACCAAGAGCAAGATAACTGGAGTGTGTGTCAGATGGAGAGAGGTAGAGTGGGAGACAATAAACAGAACAAGTATTACAAAATTTGATCAAGAAAAAATAAAATTACAGCCCAAATAAATGCAATTCAAAATAAAAGAAGATGCAAGTGATATAAAAGGTATATCAATAAAAATATGGTAAATGTTGACTTTTCAAATGAGCCTACATTTTATTCTAAGCAGTAAATCTTCCCAATTTGTGGAACAATCTACATTCATCCACTGGATTTATTATGTTACCTTTTTTCATACATTAAATTATTTTATATCACAGGAATAGTTTCTAAGTGATTTATTCTGTTTGATATATATACTAACCTGTTTTCTAAAAGTGATTATATTCTCACATTGGTTTACTTGTAAATTTTTAAGCTTTCAGAAAAAGATAATACCCAAACTATATAAACTAGTCAAAGGAGATTTAAAGTAATGTAATATCAACACAACCAGCAGCTAGAAGAAAAATGTCTCAGTAATAAAGGGTATCTGAGAAGATCATTGATTCCTTTCCTTGAGCTTCTTTAATTTATAATTTAGAAAATCTGACCAGGCATGATGGTTCACAATTTGTAATCCCAGCTCTTTGGGAAGCCAAGGTGGAAGGATTCCTAGAGGCCAGGAGTTGGATTCCAACTTGGGCAACACAGCAAGATTCCTGACTTTACAAACATTTAAAAAAAAATTAACTGTGCATAATGGCATTCATCTGTAGTCCCAGCTACTCTGGAGGCTGAGGCAGAAGGATTGCCTAAGCCCAGGAGTTTGAGGTTACAGTTAGCTATGATTATGTCACTGCACTCCAGCCTAGACAACACAGTCTCTAAAAAAGAAAAAAAAAAACATATTATGCATCCATCTGCATTTTCTCAGTTCTGCCATTAAGAAAATCAACCAAATCATATTTAATATTCTCTCTGGCCCTGCTCATTGCAGATCCCAGGGGTGCCACTTTCATCCAACAATGAATTGCTCTTGAGCCTGCCTGACATGATGTGGTGATGTGGTGGGTCTGATAGAACTCAGATTCTGATGGGCAGCTCTGGGCCCATAGTGACTGGATCCAAAGTCAGATGTCTCATATTCATATCTAGGATAGTCAAACAGAACTCCACAAATTGTTTAGTAAATGTTTAATTCTCAGATGCAAATGGCATGGATTGCTCCAGAACTTTAGGCATCTTCATTACTATTCTCCTACTTGGTATTTTCTATAAACTCAATGCAATATCCTTTGCTCATGACAGATACCTCTAATGTCAGATCTTATCATCCAAGCAGTAGCACTGCTGGTGTTGTAGGCCTGGTGCAGACCCCTTTTCTACTCTGGATGCTGCTAAATCTGGAAGCTTCCTTGCAACTTGGTACATGAATTAAAACTGTATTTTCAAGTATAGAATAATATGCAGCCTCCAGAATACAAGAACTTGTTCCTTATTCTGGAAGAGAGATTTCTTGCTAGGCCCAGATCACTGGACTCCTAAAACTTTTTGTGATGTGTTGAGCCCCTAAATTTTTGTTGGGTTTATGCCCTACTCTATGGAAAGCATTTATATTTAATTAAGAAAAGAAATACAAAAATAAACATAAGAAGCCTGATGAAATAAATTATATGGTTACTCTTCTTCTTTGTGTACTGCATATCCCATAATTAATACATGAACAAGTGGATGAGGATATGATTGTTTCTTATTTATCTTTGCCTGGAGAAAACTTAACAGTATTAACCATCTTAATTGTCTAATCAAAATTAATTTTATACAAAAAGATCTGGGTTAATCTAACAAATCCAAACATAGAAGGTGCTAGAAAATTTTGCTATTTAATTTTTCAATATATACCACTCTTCTAGATTTCAAGTATTTAATTAGAAAACCAACTACTGGTTAATTTGTATATGTCAAATCAACAAATGAAGAAAAATCGTCAAACAATTATATTAAAATACAGATTAAAACATTCTGAATAATGCTTTTTGTTTTTGTTTTGTTTTTTGTTTGTTTGTTTTTGAGTTGGAGTCTCACTCTGTCGCCCAGACTGGAGTGCAGTGGCCGCTCCCGGCCACCGCAGCCTCGACCTGCTGGGCTCCGGCGATCCTTCCGTCTCAGCCTTCCGAGATCCTTCCGTCTCAGCCTTCCGAGATCCTTCCGTCTCAGCCTTCCGAGTAGCCGGAATAATAGGCATGTGCTACCGCGCCCAGCTGATTTTTTTGATTTACTGTAGGGATGAGGTCTCGCTGCCCAGGCGGGTCTCGAACCCGCGGGCTCAGGCAATTCACTCACCTCAGCCTCCCAAAGGCATGGGATTACAGGCTGAGCCACCGAGCCCGGCTGCTTTTTGTTTGTTTGTTTGTTTATGTATCTTCCACAATCTTTAGAACAGGCTCTGCCAATAGTCCTTGCTTTTCACCTTTCTTTCTTTTACCTTCAGATTAGAAGTATGCTCTTTTTATGAAAATCATTTGATGTTCAGAAGACTCAGAATGCCTTGTGATGTGACTTTGAACCCCTCTTGAGATCTTTTATGACTCTTTTAAGGCAATTTTTTTTTTATCAATTGGCATTTGAAATCGCTCCCTTGCAAATTATCATTTTCTTTAGTTCGCATATCCAAACTGCAAGTTTAAAATGAGACATGCATTTGAAAAAAAAAAAAACCCTGATAGAAAGCAGTGTGATCAAATAGAAAGACTCGAAATTCTCATCATTTTTGATGCCTGGATAGACCATGACCTTGAGCAGATTAGTTAACTCTTCGACTACTTTATTGTATAAAGAAAAGATATGCAATTACTTGAAACTACTTGAATCTTAGCATGAGAAATGAACACATATCTAAAAAGATGGCCTAGAAATTCATAATTTTGGGTGTTCTTTTTGCCAATCCAAGCATGATTCTTAGGTCTTACATGGTCCTAGCGGAAAAGTATCATTTATTTTTTCATATAATTACCAGGGCGTTAGTGGCATGCAGCTATGGAGAAAGCATAGTCTGCAGGAGGCCAGCACGAGAGAAACTACACAGGGGCTAAGGCTGGTGGACGGATACACAAAGGGCTTTAGGGAGTGAAAAGCCCACTCACCAGCAGGGTATCACTGGAAGGTCTTGGGTGCATGATGACCACATAAGGTGGTTACTAGGACAGAATCAGGCTGTGACTCTTCAAAATGACTGTACACTCTGGGCACACAGTTAAGGTAGAACTACTACTGGATGCCCCTCATCCCACTCTCCCGCATACATACACATACTGCTGATACATCCTTGGGAAAAAAAACACAACCACTGGCCCAGCATCGGAAATAGGAAGCTTCTTCCTCCTGCAATATCCCTTCTGCTCCCTCTGCTGGCAAAGCTTGATCACGTACCTGCGGTGAAGAACAAATGCTCCATTATAGAGGAAAAAGGTAATGAAGGGTGAACGTGGAACTGAGAGGCAATACATGCATAACTGTCATAATGTCTAGTAAAGCATCATAAAACTCAAAGAGGTGCACCTATAAATATCACACCAAAACGAATCACTCAGTCCCGAGATAACTTGGAAAGCCTCAATTAAGGTATAATGTTGGTTAGGTAATAACTAATATTAGCCTCAGTTTCATTGTTTGCGAATATGTTTCTCACTCTAATTCACCGATTGAATTTAGCAAATTAAAATGGTAAAAGTATAGCCCATAATTCACCATTATCCCCCAAAGTGTCCTTTCTTATTTATTCAATCTCCATAAAGACTGAAACTTTAAAGTTGCTCTTAATGCTTCTCACCTCATAATCCTTGTACTTCCTGCATTCAATTGATCACCACAATTGCTTATCTTAATTTCTACTACCAGCAATTCATAAACTTAAATTTTGACACCATGATTTTTATAAAAGCTTTATGGTTCATATTTGTATCTTTTGATTTTTTTTACTACTGTAATACATTGTATAATATTGTTACACTTTACCCAAAACATCTTTTTCTACATCAAGTTTCATTTCAAAAATTAAGTTACCATCTTATACCTCATTAAATTAAACTCTTAGATAAAATGTCCTAAATCTGTCTTCCCCAAAAGACTTTTTCGGGCCATTTTGTTAAGAAGACTTTTGAGTTTGTATGATTAAGTTGCATCTGTCTATAGAGTAGTACTTTTCTACTCCTTCTAGTATTCCCTTCCTGTCTCACAAAGCAGGAAACTTATAACTCCTATACCTCCTGGAAAGAAATAATTTCTATCATCTCTTGTGCATCTTTTTGGTGCATTTTTTTAAAGGACCTGAAAACATATTGTTCACTATCTTCTGGATATTCTTTTTGAAAAAATATGTCCCCGGGATGCATATATTCTCTGCTTCTCCAAGCAGTAAGTTTATAGAAGGGTAACATTTCTGTTCTGATGGATTATATTAATATGCCAAGCAGCAAAGTAGTAAAACGATATATAGAGAAATATATTTGGCTGTAGATTTAAGCCATATTCTTCAACCCTGGTTTTATAAAATTAAAATTTGGTCTCCATCTGTTTTACTCACATGTTTTACTTTTCATATGATTCCAAATTCTGCAAGGGAAGAAAAGTGTTACTTAGTTCTCTCCCTCAGCCCCAACCCTGTGCACGCGAAGGGACCACAGACACTTAGCACTCACATTGTCATAGCCAAGAGGTTAACATGAATAGCTTAGTTTCGTGTTCCATAAAGAACAATCTATGAAGTCCAGATTCTAGAAGTCCTAATCTAGTGCTATCTGTAGTAAATAATGGTGCTTTCTACTAGGGGGTTGTTGGGGGTCTTTCTGAGAATCTGATGAAAACTGAAAACTCTCTTTTCTGAAAAATTCACAGTATTACATTACAGTAACACTTATATTTGCAACAATTTTAGGAGGCTCATAGAATTACTAAAGCCTAAAATCCAGTCCTCAACTATTCTGTGGAGACCAGGGTAAGGATGTCAAACCAACTCTTACTATGCTCATTCTTTTAAAATGTATATGTATACTCTTCTTCCTACTCTAATTTAATCTTCCTGCACATCTCATTTTTTCTACAATGTTTACTGACTTTGGTAATTTTCTCTAAGTATTAGCAAGTGTGCTTTCTTGCTTCCCAGGCCTGTTTTCTAAGTGTTAAAGTATTTATGTGTAGAAACAATATACACTCCTTAACAGCATGATATAGCTATTACAATATCTATGACCTCTAATCACAAGTTCCTAAAACTAGATTTTTATATAGTTGAACTGAATTAAAGTGTATAAGTTGAAGTGATGCCTTCAAATCACATGAAAATGCACTCAGCTCTAACTATGGATAGGTTTAATAAATTTGGAACACTTAGGTTTAGTCAGTACCAGCAAGATGCCTAGAATAGAACAGTCCAAGCATTTTATGATGAATTCCCATATAAAATTGATCAATAGTGAACAGTCGGCATAATTCTAATATTCACTGACTCTCAGATCATGCCAATTTTTGTCTAGAATTATACATGCAAATTAAAATTATTCATATTATGCAACATGAATATAATAGCATCTGTCATCCTCTTTATATAACAGCTTGTTAAATGTGCATTTCACCCAAAGACTTAAGGGACAACAGCTATTGCCTTCCAAAGGAAGTGCTAGACCACATGCAGAATTCATAAAGGAATTGTCTGGAAACAGTTTACAAGTCTCATTCTTCCATTCATATTAATTGTACTTTTAAAAAAATCAAATGTAGGATACTGAGAGTTTTTCTTGTTTAGAAAAACGACCATTGGAATGATGGAGGGATGCTTCTCCCAAGAATAAAGGGAATAGATGTATTTCCTCTTTACTTCAATCAAGAGAAGAGGTTTTTCACATCTCCTAAGTTAGAGGACATGGCCAGCTAGTGTCTTGTTCTTGCCTAGAAATCTAAAGCATGACACAAGCTTTGATGACAGAGTCAAGGAAAATTACAGCATCTTGGATGCCCTGCAATAAATGAGCCTTTCAAAGTAAAGAACATGTCAGTGTTTGGGGGCTGATTGGGGTTGAGGCACTCATGGGCAAACCAATGTTAAGTCTTGTCCAGGAGGGCTGGCTGCACTGCCTTTGAACATCTGCCAAGTGCATACATTACTGGCACTAGGACAGGGGATAGCTGCCAAATAAGAGTTTCTCGTCCCTTTTCTCAACTTTCTTTTTGCATGCAACACTGGTTCAGTAGAAACAAAAAGTGGAGAAAGACAGGAGAAGCTGATTGAGTCCACTCACCCCAACAGAGACTTCACACATGCACTACATCCAGTCTGGGGAAGAGAGAAGACTTGCCTTTAAATGATATGGGGACAGTTGTGCATATTATGCTGGACTAGACATATTAGTTACCAAAATGAGACTCTTTCCATTTGCTGAAAGAGACTAGAATACCAGAAGACTTAGATTTAATCCTGGGCAAAAGAAGAAGGAGGACAGTGGGAGCGAAAAATAAAGTTGTTTATGATCGAATCTTACAGGAAGTGCTTGTTATTAAATATTGTAAAGACCAAAAAGAAAAAAAAATTGAAAATGAATGGAGATTAAATTAAGATATAAAACTGATCTCACAGTGTTCTAGAAACGTAAGTAAAGATAAACAGACCTCTGCCAGAAGGGGAAAAATCGACTAATAGTAGAAAATAGATTCGCCAGTTCATAAAAACTGACCATTGAGATATAATTATCTTGTTTTTACAAAGTGTTAAATATATAAGCTTGATATAGCTGCATAAAATGGAAAGAAAACAAACTAGTATTTTGGTTATTACAAAGGAAAGTCAGTCAAAGCATCAAAGTAAGCTGAGATGTTAAACCAAACCCCATGCTTAATGACATAACAATAAGAAGAAAAAAGCATTGTGAACTGAATGTCCATGGGTGGATGTTATTGCAAGAGGACCCTGAGCAAGCACAAAGAAAAAGGTGTTTGAGGTTGGTTTGGTTTATAGAAAAAATATCAAACCTAGGCTGTCTGCTTAACAACTGGCTATTTGGGAAGTCCTGCTGTATTGTGTTTGCTGATTTTCATGGTGTGAATATTCCCCCCATGGCTGCTTCAGGCTACCATTGTGAAGTCACTGAGTGCACAATTGGGAAGAGCTGCACAGTATCTCACCTCGTATTTCCACCTTGCAGACAAAGGAGTCAATTACTCCAAGGGCATATCGATGTACTACATGGAGTAAAATGATTAGGACATTGTGGATATTTTAGTATTTGTCATTCTTTTTTTTAACAATTAATTGTAAGCATATATAATTTAATTTTAATGATGGCTATGATAACAACCAACATAAAAATTCTAAAATTTTACAGTAAAGCCATCATGGGCCAGCCTCAGCACACCTCTGAGTTAAGATGTGTTGTTTTTCTTCCTCACTCTGGAGAAAACTAGTGCAAGAAAAATAAATCCAAATGTTTTTGACAAAAAAAAAAAAAATCTAAATGCTTGGCAGCATGCTGTGTAGATTAGGCCATGGGGAAACTGACACTCTTATACATTGCTGGAGAGAATGCAAAATGTTGTAACTTTCATGAAGGACGTTTGGCAATCCATAACATAATAATATATGCATTTGTCCTTTTGTCAGTAATCATACTTCTAGGTGTCTTCCCTGAAAATGCAGCTTCACAATTATGAAACATATGTACAAAGTTATTTGTTGAAGCATTAGATATAGTAGTAAAATGTTAAAACCAACCCAAATTTCATACAGTAAGGGATTGATTAGGTAGTCTATGGGACAACCACACAATGATGCACTATGTAGTCATGAAAAAAAATCTCTGTACTGATTTAAGTGATTTCAAAGATTGATTACTCACTAAAAATAGGTACAGAACAGCATATAGTATATGCTATCCTTTGTGTAAGAAAGGATAGAAAATAAGAAAATGAATGTGTGTGTGTATGTGTGTGTGTGTGTGTGTGTGTGTGTGTGTGTGTGTGTGTGAGGTCCTTTGGTTTTCCACTTTTTTGCTATGTGAAGAAGACACAGTCTTGGTACCCCCCCAGGGAGGATGCAACATAAGACACCATTTTAGAAGCAAAGATCGGGTCCTCACCAGACACAGCATCTTCCATTGTCTTAATCATGAACTTCCAAGCCTGCAAAACTGCAGAAATACATTTCTGTTCTTTATAAAATATCTAGTCTGAGGTGTTTTGTCATAGCAGCCCAAAGAGACTAAGACACTTGCAAAGATAAATAAGAAAACCATTGAATGTCAAATTTGAATTGGAAACCCTCAATACCAATATAAACCCGGGGCTTTTAAAAATATGTTTCCAAGCTCAACATAAAAACACAATGGTGTGGGGGAAAAAGGATCAGTTATTTTTCAGCATGTGATTGAGATCACAAGTCCCCCTGGACTCAGTTCCCCTGACCTGAAGATTATATTTGAAAAAAAAAAGTCTGAGTATATTAGTGTGAATAAACAAGCTGTAAAACTGAAGGCATGCCAGGGGGATACCCCATCCACCTATGTGGGGCCCTTCCAGATTCCAGAAATGGGCAACAAGTACTCACCAGGCTGTGAAACCCAAACAACTTCTCATTTGCTGGTTTCTTTCTCTAATTGTATTTTGAAGGACTGACCTACATAAGCCTTTCATGCTTTCAACAAGTTTTGGATGGAAGGCACCTTTAGAAATGTCACTAATAAGGGCAGATAAGTGCTTAGGCAATTCTTCTTAAAAATAGGGAAGAAATGTATGCTTTCCTGCATGACCCCTATTTACTTCTTAAGTTTGATTAGAATGATGATTGCTACTCATAACCATAGCCTTTTAATTGTGTTTACTTTAGCACCTATGAACAAGTACTAAATTTAATTTTTTATGTTATAAGTTGAATGCCTGTCTGTGCATGTGAGTGAATATGCTACCAAATATACACTGTCACACATTTACTTGTTGTATGCTCAGATTAAGCAGGAAACAATGCACCATCAAGAAGAGACTCTTCAGTCTTGAGTTGAAAGATTCCAGGAAGGGAGTCAGTGCTCCTACAGCGGTCATAATTATTAGCTATATTTTGACTACATATTACTTTGGAAGAAAAGGGAAACATTAATACATAGTGACATCAAATTTGAAGGTCTGAGTGGTTCAGTCAAATGAATTATTTAATCTCCCACTCTAAGCATAATCCCTTTGTTTTCTATCCTCTTACTTCATGTGACAAGAAGAATGAATTCCCCAGAATAAATGAAGTTGCCCAAAATATAAATCTCTCATGTAAAAATTATTAACCTGTTTGGGGACTTTTCTGTAATTGTTAAGGGCAAATCTATACTAAATATTAATAGAACTTGGTTTTCCTTGACATAAATTTGAGCAGCTGACATCAAACTGACTGACAGTGGATAAAGTACCCATACAACCCAGCAAATTTCATCAATCTCCTGTTTAAATCTATGTCCTTACAGAAATTCTTGGTAATATATTTTCAGTCACAGTAATAAGCTGATCAGAATGTTACATTCCAGCATGCAGGTGGTTGGCTATACCAGGAACTTATTCCCTATGCATTTAGTTTGCAGCATCTGACAACGTTAGTGACAGTCATGTCATGGGGTGTTAGCCACCTCTGTGAGAGCTGCCATCACATTATTTGTGTCATCTCTCTTGTCTGTCTGGTCCTGCAGGCTATGTAGTCACTGGCTCCACTGAGCAGGCCCCAGTCATGTGTTCCAGAATGAAACTATTTGAAATTCAAGGTGATAAAATGTCTTCACCATCACCAATCTCCCCAATACTGTTCCTTTGACCCAGTCTATCAATTTTCTTGGAATTTGTTGCAAAGGGATCATTTTACAGTGTTTATATATGGGGGTTTGGGAGTATTTGTTTGTGTGTGTGCTTGTAATTTTTCTGGATCAGGATTGATGTTTTGTAGGAAAATGTAGACACAGAAATCAAAAATCCTGTAATAGAAAGGTACTTTAGAGATGATGTTGTCACTATTCAGCATGCCGCATCTCCCAAAGAATGGATCCTGGAAGGGAGAATTGCAGGTTAGAAGGAAATGGAGGTGTGAACTTTTTATTTAACTTTACTTGAAGATGGATCAAACTTATAGGACAATTGCTAGTACAACTATATATCTTTTACCTGAATTCATCAATTGCTAATGTCTTTCTATATTTGCTTTATTTCTCATAGATATAGATTAATTATTAAGTTTCTTTAGAGCAAAATGCAGGCACCGTGATCCTTTACCCATAATATTCCTTAAATACTTCAGGATGTAACACTTAAGAACAGACACATTATTTTATCTTACATAGCCACATTAAAATGATCAAATTCAAAAAGTTGAACATTGATGTACTACTCTTATCAATCACATTCAATTTTCAAAACAATGTCTGTATTAGTCAAGGTTCTCCAGAGAAACAGAACCAATTGAAAAATGTGTATGTATGTATGTGTACAGAGAGAAAAATACTTATTTGGGGAGTTAGCTCTCATGATTATGGAAGCCAAGAAGTCCCATGATATACTATCTGGAAGTTGAAGAACCAGAAAAACTGTTGGTGGTATAATTCAATCCAAAGAGTGCAAAAGACTGAGAAGGATGGGGCAAAGCACTGGTGTATTGCCTGGTTCAAATCCGAAGGCCCAAGAATGAGGTGCACCAATATCCTAGGGCAGGAGAAGATGGATGACCCAGCTCAAACAGAGAGAGAGAAAGAGAGAGAGAGAGAGATTTTGCAATGCATGCATCAGCCATTTTGTTCTATTCCTACCCTCAATGAATTGAATGATGCCTGTCTTCATTGGGTAAGGGTAATGTTTTACCAGGTCTCTGGGCATCCCTTAACCACTCAAGTTGACACATAAAATTTAACTATCAAATGTACCTTATAGCATTTGTCCTTCAAGATCTAACTGAAGATTATGCATTACATTTGGTTGGCATGTCTCTGTCTCATTCTATCCTTGTCTTTCATGACATTGACACATTTAGAGAGCAGAATTTCTCTCAGTTTGGGTTTATCCGATGTTTTCGTGTTATTAGACTTTGGTCATACCTTTTTGACATCGTCTTATCAGTGCTTCACTTAAGGAGGTAGTACTTGGTGTCACTTCATCCTATTACTGATGATGTTAACTCTGTTTTCTTGTCAAAGTGGTGACCAACAGGTCTTGCCAGTATAAAATTACCATTGTTCCCTTTGAAATTAATCTGTGAGGAGATACTTTGAGACTGTATAAATATCATATTCTCTATTAAACTTTTACCCAGTAGTTTTGGCATCCATTGATGATGTTTGCCGGAATCAACTATAATGACAGTGGTTACAAATGGTGGTTTTGTTATTCTATTAATTTTTCTGGAGATAGTGGTGGGTTTTTTACATGAAGCAAAAATTTTCCTGGATCAATTATGTGCTTGGTTTTTTAAAAATTCTATTTAGAACTTTTTACTTACTTATTATCAATATGGGCTATGAGTTCCTACCATGATTTATTTTGATATTCAAATTTTTCTTGATTTGGCCAGTGGGAGCATCTTCAAGATACTTTAATGTCCTAATGCTTCCTTCACTTGAGCACTTTCTTATTTTTTGACTCAATTAGATGTTCCAAATTCATCTCTTTGTGCTTTCCCTGCCCTACTTGAACGCCGCTGGTTCAATTTAGGAATGGTAATTGGAACCAAGATCAGGGTGTGAGTCCAAATACTATGACAAAGCAGAAAGCTATGGTTATACATTGGAACATTCTACTCATACAAACACTGGCTTATGGCTTCCCATCCCTGTCAACAAATAATGAGTGTCAGGAGAGATGGTTGGCTGGTGTTTTCTCAGGCATTTTGTGTACTTCTCCCATCCAAGTATTAACCAGACCTGATCCTGCTTAACTTTCAAGTTGGAGCACATGCAGGGTGGTATGGCTCCCATTAATTTGGGGTACTTCTACCCACACCAGACCTGACAATCCCCTGTCTTTAAATCCATACAAAAGTAGAGCTTTTGTAATATGCTGCAATGAACATGGGAGTGCAGATATTCCTTTCTACATATCAATTTCAATTCCTTTGATATATAACCAGAAGTAGGATTGCTGGATCATATGGTAATTCTATTTTTAGTTTCCGAGGAAACACCATACTGTTTCCATAATGGCTATACTAATTTGCATTCCCATCAACAGTGTGTAAGCTTTTCCTTTTCTCCACATCATTGCCAACTCTTATCTTTCGTCTTTTTTATATTAGTCATTCTAACAGATATGAACTGATAACTAATTGTGGTTTTAATTTCTCTTTCCCTAATGATTAGTGATGCTGAGTTTTTTTCTCAAGAACTTGTTTGCCATTTATATATCTTCTTTTGAGAAATGCCTTTTCATGTCATTTTGCCCATTTTTAATTGGGCTATTTGTGTTTTTACTATTGAATTGAGCTCCTTATATATTTTGGATATTAACCTCTTATCAGATATATGATCTGGAAACATTTTCTCTCACTCTGGTTTGTCTCCTCATTTTGTTAATTGTTTTCTTTGCTGTGCAGAAGCTTTTTAACTAATGTTGTGTAGTACTAGTCCAACTTTACTCTTTTACATGTGGAAATCCAGATGTCCCAGCACCATCTGTTGAATAAACTAGTCTTTCACTCATTAAATGGTACCCTTGTTAAAAATCAATTGATAGTAGAGGTGTAGGTCTATTTCCTGGACTCTAAAGTCTATGCTGTTGATTCATTTGTCTATCTGTATGTCAGTGCCATACTGTTTTGATTACTGCAGCTTTGTAGCAAACTTTGATATCAGGAAGTTGAGCCCTCCAACTTTTTTTTCTTTTTCAGATAGTTTGGCTTATTTGGTTCCCCTTGAAATTTCTTTTGAATTTTAGAATTGGCTTTTCCATTTCTGCAAAAAAGGCCACTGGGATTATAACAGTGATTGCATTGGCTCTGTAGACTACTTTGGGAAGCACTGCCATCCTAACAATATTAAGTCTTCTAATCTATGAATACAGATGTATTTACATTTATCCAGGTCTTCTTTAATTTCTTTCAACAATGTTCTATAGTTTTCAGTAAATAAATCTTGTACTGAATAGATTAGATTTATTTCTAAGGATGCTATTCTTTTTGATGTTGTTATAAATGAAAGTGTTGATTTTTAATCTCCTATTCAGAGTGTTCAATGCTAGTATATGAAAATATAAGAATAAGCAATTTTATATCTACTATTCTGTGTCAGACAACATCTACAAATTATTATACTTAGTCTCAGAGGTGATCTGTGAGTTAAGTATTATAATCTGTATTTACAGATGAAGAAAGAAGAACCCACACATAATGAAAGACACAACAATGGAATAGCAAAAGAAAGAGGTACAAATTTGAACCGCTCCATAATAGATAGAATCCATTTCTTTCCAGCCTCTTTCTGTGCACTTCCTTCTTGTCCTCTCGTCTCCAGTCACTCTATGTCTTTTGATTCAACTGCCTTTAGGCCTGAACACATGCTCTTCCCTGAACCAGAACACTCCATCCCACTTCCCTCTTTAGGCTTACTCCTACTCACTCATCAGATTCTCAGTTGAAATACCATTCTTTCTGGACAGATAGATCCCTGCCCCTAGCCCCACTGGAGACTCAACAGCATTTCTAGTATACATAATCGTCCTGCACAATGAGTAAAAATATTCCCTTGCATTCCCAGATTTGTTTTCATTTGGATGATAAATGACCACCCTATCCATAGCCCCTTGTATATCCATGGTTCCTTACCCACCCCTCCTCTTCTTTTATTGTGGTTGCTGATTTGGGTCCTCTGAGAAATCCTGAGATACTGAGCTCCCTCAGCAGGTCTTTGGCTGTTTTGTGCACTGCCCATATTCCTAGCACTTTGCATGGCATATAGTAAACACTCAGTAAGTCATCACTAAAAGAGCAAGGCTTAGCAATCAAGCAAAAGTCTTTGAAACATGTGCATATATCCAAATGTCACCAAGAAAGATCACAACACTGCCATTCCTTTCCTTCACTCCCATGCATCTTCACTTTAGAGTCAATTCTACTTAAGGATATAATTTTATACCCTATTCCTCTGGGTCTTTCTTTTTAAGGTATGTGTTGGTTACTAATGACACAACTATAACTCAAAGGAATAACAAATTTTATACAAACATCTCCCAAGCCATGGACATTCCTTTTCTGAAAATGAAAGTCACACTACAGCCCATTAATGAAGCAGTACACATAAAACCAAATGGCCCAATTATAATAAAAAAATATGCACTCAAATTTTAAATCATTTCAAATGTTTAACAAAAAAGTTAGCTTATTTTTCTTTACTAGTAATAATGATTAATCCTGTTTTATAAAATAGAATTAATTAAATCACAAACTCATTCCATGAGAAAAGTAAGGCTCATTTTAGGGTCAATCACTAGTGAAACTTTTTTTTTTTTAGTTTTCTAAGTAGATGTGATTTAATTTATACTAAATATTTGAAATAAATATTTTCTTTCACATATGGGGAAGGAGAATCCACAGGGAGTAAAGAAAGAGAAGTCAAAGAGGATTTTCTCTAAACTCTAGTGTTAATTTAGTGTAATCTTTAAAGTGACTTGCACTGGGAGTGTTATATACTAAGATGTTTAAGAGCTTGTCTTGGGAGTCACACAGACATAGACTGAAAGTGTTAACTTAGTAGCTATACATCTTTTTGTAGGTTATTTAATCTCTCTGAATATCAGTTTCTTTATGTAAAATTTAAATACAAAAGCTTCCTCTGAAATTTATGGTGAGAATTAAATTATATACTATCATAAAGTTTCAGCAAATGTTCCTTCCTACATCAAAAGTAAACAGCCTAACATCTTATCACCTAAGGAATCTAGAAAATCAAGAGCAATCCAATCCTAGAATTAGGAGAAAAAAACTAAATTATTAAAATAAAGTCACAATTGAATGAAATAGAAACCAATGAAAAATCATACTAAGGGTCAACGGACAAAAAAAATGCTGGTGCTTTAAAAGGATAAATAAGATTGACAGACCATTGACCAAACTGACGAGAGAGACAGAAGAAAGAGAGAGAGAGAGAGAGAGAGAGAGAGAGAGAGAGAGAGAGAGAGAGAGAGAAAGAGAGAGAGTAAATAAACACAATTAGAAATGGAAAAGGTGGTCACAACTGACCCTGAAGAAATTCAAAAGATTATCAGATATTACTACAGACTTCTGTATGCAAATATATTAGAAAATCTAGAGAAAATGGAGGAATTTCTGCCATCACATAATCTCCTGAGATTAAAACAGAAAGAAATTGAAACCTTAAACAGCAAGAAATTGACTCAGTTATAAGAAACCTTGCCACCGAAAAAGCCCTAGACCAGATGGTTTCTCAGCTGAATTCTATAAGACGTACAAAGAGGAGCTGATACCAACCCTATTGAAAGTATTTCAGGAAATGGAGAAGGAAGAAATTCTCCTTAGCTCATTCTATGAAGCCAATATGATCCTGATGCCCCCAAATGGCAGAAACATAACAAGGAAAGAAAACTGCAAGCCAATTTCTCTGATGACTATAAATGCAAAAATTCCCAACTGGATTCTAGCAAATCACATCCCACAGCACATTTCAAGGATTATCCATCACAACCAATTGCACTTTATTCCCAGGTTGCAAGACTGGTCCAACATACATAAATCAATAAAGGTAATCCATCACACAAACAGGTGTAAATACAATAACCATATGATTATCTCATTAGATGTAGAGAAAGCATTCAATAACATTCAATATTCTTCCTTGATAAAAACCCACAAACACCTTATTTTCCTTATAGACATTGAAGGAAAATCCCCCCAAATAATAGCAGCCACCTATGGCAAACCTGCAGCCAACCCCGTACTTAGTGGGCAGAAGCTGAAAGTTTTCCCACTAAGAAATGGAACAAAACAAGGATGGCCACTCTTCCCACTCCTATTCAACACAGCATTAGAAATCCTAGTGAGAGTAATTAGGAAGGAGAAAGGAATCAGGAGTATTCAAATAGGGAAAAAAGGAAGCTATGTTACTCCTCTTTGCAGATGATATGTCTCTATAGTTAGAAACCCCTAAAAAGACTCAAAAATTCTCCTTGCACTGATACATGATTTCAGTAAAGTCTCGGAGTACACAATCAATGTACAAAAAACAGCTGCATTTCTATACAACAGCAGCAAGCAGGCTGAGAACCAAATAAAAAACACAATTCACAACAGTCACAAAAAAAAAAAAATAATAATATACCTCGACATTCACATAAACAAAGAGGTAAAAGACCTTTACAATGAGAACTATAAAACACTGCTCAAAGAAATCAAGGATGACACAAAGGAATGGAAAAACATCCCATGTGCGTGGATTAGAAGAATCCATATTGTCAATCTACAAAGGCAATCTACAGATTCGATACAATTCTTATCAAATTACTTGCATCATTTTTCACAGACCTAGAAAAGACATTACATAAATTCAGAGGAAAGTATAAAGAGCCTGAATAGCTAATTCAGTGCTCAGCAAAAGGAACAAAGCTGGAGTTATCATATTTCCAGATTTCAAACTTTACAACAAGGCTATGACAACCAAGGCAGCATGGTACTGTTACAGGAAAAGCTACATAGACCAAGAAAATAGAACAAATAATCCCGAAATAAAATCAGGGACCTTCAGCCAACTCATCTTTGACAAAGCTGACAACAAAACAAAGCAAAACAAAACAAAATAAAACAAAAATCAGAGAAAGAAACCATGTTTGGCAAATGGTGCTGGGAAAACTGGCTAACCAGATGCAGTAGAAAGAATTTTGTATATGGTGGACTGCTACTTATCACCATATACAAAAATTAATTCAAAATGGGTCAAGAACTTAAATGTGAAACATTAAACTATAAGACTATTGATGAAAACTTAGGAAACACTCTCCTGGACATCGGAGTAAGCAATTAATTCATGGCAAGTCCTCAAAAGCAATTGCAGCAAAAGCTAAGGTTGACAGGTGGGACCTTATCAAACTGAAAAGTTTTTGCACAGCAAAAGAAATCATCAAGAGATTAAAGAGACAACCCACGGAATGGAAAAAAAATATTTGCAAGCTATGCATCATACAAAAGCCTAACATCCTGAATCTACAAGGAACTCAAAAGAATCAATAGAAAAAAAAGTAAACAACCCTATTAAAAAGTGGACAAAGATATGAACAGACCTTCTCAAAGAAAGACATTGAAGTAGCCAAAAATGTGAGAAAATTATCAGCCTCACTAATCATCAGAGAAATGCAAATCAAATCTACAATGAAGTACCATCTAACACCAGTAAGAATAGTTATCATTAAAAAAGTAAAAAAAAAAAAATCCCCAAACTAACAAACAAACAGGTGTTGGCAAGACTGTAGAGAAAAGGGAACATTTTTACACTGTTGGTAGGAATGTAAACTAATTCAACCTCTACGGAAAGCAACGTGACATTTTCTCAAATAACTAAACTTGGGCTTCCATATAATCCAGCAATCCCACTTCTGGAAATATACCCAGAGAAACATAAATTGTTCTGCCAAAAAGACACCTGCACTCAATGTTCACTGCAGTGCTATTCACAATAGCAAAGGCATGGAACCAACCCAGATGTCCACTGAAGATGAACTGGGTAAAGAAAATGTGATATATATATATAAAATGATGGACTATTACACAGCCATAAAGAAGAATAAATTCATGTTCTTTGCAGCAACATGGATGCAGCTGGAGACCATCATTCTAAGTGAACTATCACAAAAATTAAAAAACTGAATACCATGTGTTTTCACTCATAAGCAGGCCCCGATCACTGGTCACATGAGCACAAAGGTAGGAGC
Organism: Carlito syrichta; assembly: GCF_000164805.1. Taxonomy (NCBI): domain Eukaryota; kingdom Metazoa; phylum Chordata; class Mammalia; order Primates; family Tarsiidae; genus Carlito; species Carlito syrichta. The sequence continues at coordinate 205,864 of NW_007246693.1, read as the reverse complement.
AACAGATGTTGGACATTGCTAAAGGAGAGAGGGAGGAAGGAGGGATAAGGGACACACAACCACACACTGGGTATCATGTCCACTATCGGGGAGAGGGAGCTCGTTAGAAGCCCAAACCTCACCTACACTCAATTTACTTATGTAGTAATTCCTCACATGTACCTCACAACTCTAAAAATAAAGATAAACTAATGTGAAGTAAAAGTTCATTACCACAAACAAGACCTCAGAATGCACAAGCTCAAATTTTCTCATCATATTTGCAGCTTTTCCCCAGTCCCATATCTTCAAAACAAAGGCAGGTATAACTATGTGTCAGGAGGTTGAGTATGACTTCCCATCTAACCCTAAATTGGCAGTGAGCCACAAAGCAGAAGGCAAGGAGGTAATCAACACTAGAGTTTTAAAGGAAATGCAAATAACTTAGCAAAAGTGTTGTAAATAAAACCCAGCTTCAAATCTCCTCTCCAACCTAGAAAAGGAGGACAGAAAACAAGGTAAGGGGAGTTAGAGCAGAGACAGTTTAAGTAGCATTTATAAGTGAAGTCTTCACCCTGGAAATAAGGGTTGAGGATTTTCTATCCCTACTGGAAACTAATGATAGAGACACTCCAAAGGATAACTTGAGATTGAGGGCACCTGCAAGAAAGTGAAGCTGGCATCTCAATCCATATTTGGAGCTCTGTTTAGCCATGGAACTTCTTGGACTTCTCTGCATCTGCCCAAGCCGAACAAAAACAGGAAAGGAGAAAAAGCAAGGCAGAGAGAAGAGGAAGCCCAATGTCACCATGGCAAGAAGCCATGTCAAGGTAGTCAAGGGACTACAGAAGAAGGACTTGAGTAGTTTTACTTGTGCCCACCCAAGAGCTTTCTGCCAAAGTAAGGAAACCATCAAACACAGTGGTTCAAAAAGCCAGTAGCAAATTTTGAGTTAATTGTAGGGCCTTTCCGTAAACAAAATATCAAATCTGATGTTAAATAATATCTCTTATGTCAAAGAAATGGATCCATGGGGAGACCCTGAAAGGCCTTGCAAAGAATTCACATGTGAGCACCAATGTAGACCCAGCTTGTAGAAGACTGTCACACAGAGGACTCTGACAGCTGGCCAAAGCAGCAGCAACAATGAGGACAGCAAATATGGAAAAAAGAGACACTTACCCCTTTCAATCTCCCTCTTTCCTGAGATTGTTCTCCAGGAGTCTCAAAGAAAGGAGACTCATGGGAAAGCAGAAAATGTTGTTTTAGCCTGGACTCTTTATAGCTAAAGGCAACTGCCTCTGCTCAGATGTGAGTGGAGGACAGAAAAGGGGGATTTGAATGAGCATGACTGAAGACAGTGATGTAGAGCTAAATATTCTAAAGTCTTGCTACTCAGATTAATAAGCAATGGGCATACAGCACGGAAATCTGCCAAGAGTTTGTTAGAAATGCAGAACCTCAGGACCCATCCCAGAATTTCTGAATCAGAATCCTCATTATCATGAGACCCTCTGGTGATTTGTATACACAATATAGTCTGAGATGCACTCTCTTAAAGCATCCCAAGATAATTCTATCTTGGGGGTTTAATAAGTAAGTTTGTTCTTCTCTTTTCACATTCTCTCTCTCCCTCTCTCTCCCTCTCCCCCTCTCCCCTCTCCCCCTTTCTCCCCCACCTTGCTCCTTTTCTACCTCCCTCTCTCCCTGCCTTCCTCAAATGAGCATTTTACCCTAAAGTCATAACCAATAAGGAAGAATCTGAGAGACAAGGACAAGAGGGGAGACAGTTGGAAGAAAATTTAATCACCATGTGGGAAGCCATCTGTAGCCAATACACATCACTGGCATGCCTCTGGCCCGTGTATACACACACAGAGCAGAAGCTGATAGGGCAAGAAGTCTTAGCAGTCTGCTGATGGTCATGGGGAGCCAAGAGAGAGGCAGTTAGGACTCCAAGTGCTATGAGAGGCCAAGCATCAAATCACACCTGAAAAAGGAAAATTGAGCGAGTACCTTCACATTAAGTTCAATCAAAATGGGCAGTAGGTGTCAACAGTGCCCTTTAGAACAAGCAGGTCCTCATTGTGTGAAGACATACAAACCCTGGGGAGAGTCCTAACGGGCTCTGGGATCATTGTCTCTGACAAACATGAATTGAGGTTGAGCAACAAAATTAAGTCACCTGAGATCACTGTAACAACCTTTCTTCATTTTGAGTTCTAAAGCATGTTCTTTTTGAAGCAATCAAGATGTACTAGGCAAGGATTTCAAAATCTGTATTTCCTGTCATTCTACCACTCGCTAACTACCTAATACCAGGGAACGTATCTGTGTACTTTGACATATTGTAGCTTATTATCAACGTGAAGAACACCAGCTTTAGAATTAGAGAAAAGTGGATTTAAATCTCAGCTCTGCTGTTTAATAGTGAGTAACTTGGAGGAGGTTTTTCTGCAAGACCAGCAAGAACTAGTTTCTGGCATAGTCACTTCCATTGCATTGAGAAGAGCAATAGAAACAGGACTGTGGAAAGAAAATGCCTCTCAGGGAGGTGGGTCTCCCCAAGATGTATTGTGCACCAAAGCAATAAAGCAGCTGTAGCAAAAACACTGGATTACTGGCTACCATGGTGGTTGCCTATCCTTCCCAAGCAGATTCCACACGCCAGATAAACCCACAGGCAGCCGACCACCCAAGGAGAGCTGAGGAACCTGTGGTATTAGTGAATCCTTTATTCTATATCACTAGTTGCTATGGTTTGAATGTGTCCCCTGAAATTCATGTGCTGAAAACTTGATCTCCAAAACAGCAGTGGAAGGTAGGGCCCAGTGGGAGATGTTCAGGCCATGAGGGCTCTGCCTTCATGAATGGATTAAAGAGAATTGTGAGGACCAGATGAGATGAAGTATGTGGAACTGTTTTATAATATGTAAATGGTTGTTTTGCACACTCAAGTGTGTGTAGAAAACTTATTTTACTCACACAAAAAGCATGAGAAAAAACACAAATGTATTAGCAAAAGCAATGATGTATCAAGTTTGCTACATTGTATGATATTCTTAATGAACTGTCAAAAAATAAAAATGAAAACCTCCAGAGACTTCAAGGCAGCCTATAAGAAATTTGTTTAAAAAAATGTTGAATAACAAGAATACCAGAAACAGAAAGCCTTCCCCCACCACTGCATCTTCCCACTCCCTATGTGCCCATAAGAGCCAACAATGCAACGATGATTGACATTATCTATTTTCCTTTTACTGGGATTCCTCATTTCCCTACCTAGGTTGAGAATTTTTCCTAAGTTAGCAGACAAATATCAACACTCCTATACTCAGGTTTTGGATGAATCAGAGTTGAATATACCAGAACATGAATCAGCATTTAGGGTTTTCTTGTTATTGACTTTTAAAACATACATTGTTAACTTTGATTATATATGTATTTCATGTTGTCTTATTGAATAATTTTAGGTCAGTTTCTACCAGCCACTCAATAAATGAATTTAGTTATTTCTGAATGAAGTCTATTTTTGTTTTCAAATGTATCCCTTTTCATTTTCACTAAGAAATTGGAGGGTAGATTGCTCTCACTTTGGTGGCAAACTACCTGGTTTGACCAGCTTTGGCAAAAAAAAACCCAACAAATATTTCTGACTCAGAGCTAATGGCTCCAGTCTTCATAAAACATTTAACATAAAAGTAAAATTTGAAATCCTAGGCTAATAAAATGTTTGAAGGTAATAGAATACATTACTTCAAGTTTATGCAATTTCTTCAGAAACATTCATAAACCCACTAATTTTTATTAGAATTTGTATTCATAAGTATTATTCAAATTTTAGATCTAGAGAAATACTCAAATACTGAGATACTTTTACAAGATATTTATGCACTGAAATACTTATTCTCTCTGCCTAGAATGTTCTTTAACCAGATAACCACAAGGCTTGCTCTCGTACTTTATCCAGATCTCTCCTCAAATGTTGCTTTGCATGAGAAACCTTTTCTGAACACCCTGTCCAAAATATAACCAACATCACTATTTCTCAATATTACTGCCTTACTTTGTCCTCTATTGCTACCACAGACTGGGTAATTTATTTTTTAAAAAACAGAAGGTTATTTGGCTTATGGTTCTGAGTCTGAGAAGTCCAAGAGCACAGCATCAGTAGTTGGTAAGGGTCATCCCAAGGTAGAAGGGTGGAAGATGGAAGCAAGTATGTGTGACAGAGAGGAAAACAGGGCCAAATGCCTGCCAACCTCTTGAGATAACTAATTTACTTCCAAGATCAAGGTATTAATCCATTACTGAGAGCTATGCCTTCATGATCTAATCAGATATTAAAGTACCCAGCTCTCAACACTATTGCATTAAGGATTAAGTTTGCAATACATGAACTTTTGGGGAACACATTTTTAAAGAGATGAGGTCTCCCTTTGTTGCTCAAGCTGGAGAGCAGTAGCATAATCATAGCTCACTGCAACTTCAAATTCCTGGGCATAAGTGTCATTTCCACCTCAGCCTCCCAAGTAGCTGAGACTATAGGCACATGCTACTGCACCCAGCTGAGGGATACATTTAAATCTACTTTATTTACAATCACAGTATGTATCCCTCCCTAACATTATAATATATATTTATTATGTATATACATGTTTTCCTTCTGCATTTACATGAAAGCTCCAGGGAGCAGAAATTTTATTAATTTTGTTCACTCCGTAGTCTTAGTTCCCAGAAAAAAGTATATAGCCATACTAAGTGTTGGATGAAAGAAATTCATTTCATGTTTAAATGTATTACCCTTTCCAAGATGTGACACTCTTCTACATTTTCTTCTAATGGGAAGTTACCTTAGAAAGCATCCAAATAAAGAAACTTAAAAAAAAAGCATGAATTCTTCAAGGTCATACACTTAATTAGTCCAAGTCTAAAATCTATGTCCTGATCTCTAGACACCATTACAGCACACTGACATTGACTTTCTAATCATATTATAACACTTCCACTTGAATAAAGTAGAGCAGTTAAAAGTACAGGCTCTGACCTCAGACTGCATATTTTCAATTCAGCTTCTGATGCTTATTAGCTATAAGAATTTGGGTAAATTATGAGGCCTTTTTGGACCAGATTCCTCATTTACACAATAAGGGTAATAATGACCACCTCATGGACTTACTGTGAGCATACATAGTGTTTGGAACAGTACTTGGAACATAGTAGTCACTCAGTAAATGTTTCTTCACATACTGTTTCTATTATGATTTTGTTGTCTAGCACTGATTTTTTTTTACAGTGTACAAAGTTCTAAAATGTTTCTGTGTGAAACAGTCTTGAAAACTGCTGCCCTTTTTACTAAAGTTCTATGATTCCTCTATTTTCAGGAAAAACAATACTTTTAACCCTTCCCTATATCCATCATTACAATTACACAAACATATCATTGGCATAAAAGTAAAACTAAAATTTCATAAACTATGAAAAATTTGATTTTTTTTTGTTTTTTTAACAACCAATATTTCTCTTTGCCCTATTCTCTGAAATATAAGATAACTTAGATTCATTTCCTGTTTCTTACTCCAAAAGGGAAAATTAACATATTGTTGACTTTTACCACAAAGAAGAACTACTGTGTTTTTCACCAAAAAGATTATCAAACAGACTCACCATACTTTTGTGTGTTTTTCCTTTAAATCCAATCTCTCCTTTAAGCTGGAAATCTCAAGTCAAAATTTGTTTCCATTCTTAAATTTGTGTCTGTTTTATTGGCAATTTCTTTCTTTAACAGACCTTCTCGGTTGGTTCCAGCAATTAAAATATTAAAAGAATCCCTTGGCCAGGCACGGTGGCTCACGCCTGTAGTCCCAGCACTTTGGGAGACAAAGGCAAGAGGATTTCCTGAGTCCAGAGGTATGAGACCAGCCTGGGCAACATGGCAAGCCCACATCTCTACGATAAATCAAAAAATTAGCTGGCTGTGATGGCACATGCCTGTAGTTCCAGCTACTTGGAAAGCTAAGGCAGAAGGATTGTTTGAGCCCAGCAAGTCGAGGCTGTGGTGGTCATGACCATGCCACTTCATTCCAGCCTGGGCAACAGAAAGACCCCAGCTCGGAAAAAAAAAAAAATTAAGATCTCTTGATATTCCTAACAACGAGCAATAATAATATTCTATTGGGTATTTTCAATGCCAGCCAAGGTATTAAAGACATCTTTATTTTTTTTGAGTTGGCGTTTCACTCCATCGTCCAGACTGGAGTGCAGTGGCACTCGACCTGCTGGGCTCCGGCGATCCTTCTGCTTCAGCCTTCCAAGTAGCCAGAACTACAGGCATGCGCTACCACACCCACCTAATTTTGATTTATTATAGAGAGGAGGTCTTGCCAAGTTGCCCAGACGGGTCGCGAACCCTTGGGCTCAGGCAATCCACTTGCCTCAGCCTTCCAAAGTGCTGGGATTACAGGCTGAGCCACCGAGTCCGGCCGACATCTATCTTTAATGCAAGATGTTTTTCTAGAAAAATATTAACTATAAAAAGGAAACAAATAAAAATTTAAAACTGAAAAATCCAGGGCTTGAAATAAAAATTTGCTAAAGGGGCTCAATAGCAGAATGAAGATGGTAGAAGAAAGGTTAGTGAACATGAGGTTGGGTGTGGTGGCTCAGCCTGTAATCCCAGCACTTTGGGATCCAAAGCGAGAGGATTGCTTGAGCCCAGGGATTTGAGACCAGCCTGGTCAACTAGGTGAGACCTCATCTCTACAATAAGTAACAAAAAACCAGCCTGGCATGGTGGCATGCATCTGGGTTCTAGCTACTTGGAAGGCTGAAGCAAAAAGACTACCCGAGTCCAGCAGGTCGAGGCTGCAGTGACTGTGAGCATGCCTGCCACTGTACTCCAGCCTGGGCAACAAGAGTGAGACTCCAACACAATAAAAGAAAGAGAGAGAGAGAGAGAGAGAGAGAGAGAGAGAGAGAGAGAGAGAGAGAGAAAAGAAAGAAAGGAAGGAAGGAAGGAAGGAAGGAAGGAAGGAAGGAAAGAAGAAAAAGAAAGAAAGAAAGAAAGAAAGAAAGAAAGAAAGAAAAAGAAAAGAAAAAGAAAGATCGGTGAACTTGAATATAGATCAATTAATCAATTATTCAATCATAAGAACAGAGAGGAAAATAATTTGGAAAAAGTGAACATAGTTTTATGGATCTGTAAGATAATATCAAAATGTATAACATTCATACCATTAGAGCCTCAGAAAAGAAAAAAAGTGAACACAGTGCAATAAGAGTTTTGAAGAAATGTGATATGCTTGTTTTAGATGCCTACCTAATCCCAGAAATGACTTATTTTCTTACTCAAATACATGTTATATATGCTATTAGTATCATCATTGTTATTAAAGTTATTGTTTACTCTAATGAGTAGATAAAGAAATTAGTACAGAGGGATAATGGGAACTAGAAAGATAAGATGCCAAGAGTGAAGTCTGTAATCTAAACAAATCTCCTTAAGTCTTATATATTTTCTAAAGGTGTTCCACTGATGTAGATTTTCCTAGTAGCTAACCAGAAGGAAGAAAGAGAGTCAGTATGTGAGTTGCAGTACCTAAAAGCAACTATTATATCTGAAAGTAAGACCAAAAAGAAATTTTCCCCACTTATCCTCATTAAAAAAACACTATATATCTTCTACATCTTCCTCATAACGAAATGGCAATGCATTTCAAAAGGCTACTTTCCATAACATTTTCTTAGCTTGCTCAGACTACTATAATAAATATATCATAGATTGGATGGCTTAAGCAACAAGCATTTATTTCTCACTCTGGAGGCTGAGCATTTGAGATCAGGATGCCAGCATGGTTTGGTTCTGTTGCGGGCCCTCTTCCTGTTTCACACAAACATTCAGTCCATAGCAATATTCATTGAATATCACCTTTACACTTGAAGAAAAAGAACCTATGCTCTGGACTACATGCTTGCTTCCCCGCCCCCCCAGATTCTAATGTTGAAGCACTAACCCCAACATGATAGCATTTGGAAGATTAGCTCTCTGGGAGGTAATTGGCATTAGATAAGATGATAAAGGTGGACTCCTCAAGATAAAATTAGTGCCATTATAAGAAGGGGAAGAGGACAGAGCTTCTTCTCTCTTCCATGTGAGGATACATATCTGGAGTTTGAACCTTCAGTCTATAGTATTTTGTTATCACAGCTGGAGTAAACTAAGACATCCTCACCCTTTAGAAAAGTTGACTCTGCTTCTTCTCTAACTATCCTCTTTCCTAGGATAAACAGTCCTTGGGGCCAAGGGGTCATTCTCAACTAGGACCCCTTCTGGTCTCCCTGTAGGTGTCAGAACTCTGGAGACACCTGTCATGCAGATACTATAGTCTTCACCCAGATGCCCTCAGGACTCAGGTTTGGCCTCCCCGGTGGCTGTGTATGCTACAGCCCATATCCAGTGATTGGTGGACAAAGGCATACCAAAGCTCAACATGAAACAACTTTAAAGGACAATTCCAGCTCCAGAGCTTCCCTTGGGGTCAGCTGCAATCTCTACTAAGACTGCATTGAAGTTCGGCTTCTTTCCTTCCACAGGGGGCGATCCCCAGAACAGTCTTCAATAAATCTCATCCCCCTGTTCTACATATCCAAGTTATTTCCTGAGGAACCCAACCTTGACACCTGCCCTAACAAACTTGAAGACAGATTCTGGGCCAGAACCAATGCCCAGGCACAAGGGGTTGACATGTGGTAGCTGATTGTGACAGTGTGGATGAGGGCTAGGTGTGCATACTCACAGGAGTCTTGGCAGTTAAAAGATGGAACCAGAAGTGGAAAAGGAGGGGCTGGGAAGCAGGTAAGTCCCCCCTTGCTGCCGCTTGCCTTCTAGAAAACTATGGAGGCCGAAGTCTTCCAGCTTCTTTGAATGTCTATTCATCAAAGTGGAAAAAACATAGGCGAATATTTTATTTAAAAGGTTATTAGTACAGTTTATAACTTATAAATATTTAGACATACAGTATGAGGGCCTCACGAATGGGACCAGAAGTGGGAAAGGAGGGGCTGGGAAGCAGGTAAGACCTACTTTTTAAAGATTTAATCTTATCTTATTTACTCAAACATATGTCTGTTCGAACTCTGGAATGGTTAATAATTGTTTTCAAAGACACTTCTGCTCCCTACATTAAGAATGTCCCCCCTTATTGGAAGAACCAACATTGTTAAGATGTCTATTTTACCTAAGGCAATCTACAGATTTAATGCAATACCCATCAAATTACCAGCAACATTCTTCTCAGACCTAGGAAAAACAATACAGGAATTCATGTGGAAATATAAACAACCAAGAATAGCCAAAAAAAAAAATCTTCAGCAAAAAACAAACAAACAAACAAACAAACAAACAAAAAAGCAAAGCAGGAGGTATCACACATCACCCTCCCGGACTTCAAACTATACTATAAAGCTACAGTAATCACAACAGTCTGGTATTGGTACAAGAATTGAGATCCCAGAAGCAAAACCTCAATTCCTCAACCAACTCAGCTTTGACAAAGTTTCCACCACCCACTACTGGAGAGAGGAGAACCTATTCAGTAAATAGTTCTGGGAAAACTGGCTGACCACAGGCAGAAGATTGAAACAGGACCCCTACCTATCCCCATATACAAAAACTAACTCTAAATGGATCACAGACCTAAATATAAAACCTCAAACTTTAAGAACCTTAGAAAATGCAGGAGACACGCTTATGGAAGTTGGAACTGGCAACCGATTCCTGATCAAAACCCAAAGTGCCCAGGCCATAAAAGATAAGGTAGACAAGGGGGACCTCATTAAACTGACAAGCTTCTGCAAAGGCAAAGAAACCATCGAGAGAGCAGGTAGACAGCCCACAGACTGGGAAAAAAAATTTGTCAACTCCATGTCTGACAAAGGCCTAACCTCAAGGATCTACAAGGAACTCAAACGTGCTGAAAAGAAAAAAACAAACAGCTCCGTTACAAAGTAGGCAAAAGATATGAATAGGCACTTCCCAAAAGAAGACATACAAGCAGTCAACAGACACATAAAAAAAAGTTCAGCCTCACTAATCATCAAGAAGATACAAATGAAAATCACACTGAGATACCACCTAACTCCAGTCAGGATGACCATCATCAATAACTCAAAAAATAATAGATGCTGGAGATGATGTGGTGAAAAGGGAACACTTCTACAATGTTGGTGGGAATGTAAACTAGTACAGCCTCTGTGGAAATCAGTGTGGCAATTCCTAAAACTCCTAAAAATTGACCTTCCATATCATCCTGCAATCCCAATACTGGAAATATAGCCAGAAGAATTCAGGTTACTCAATAAAAAAGATACCGGCACACGTATGTTTATCACAGCATTGTTCACAATAGCAAGAACATGGAACCGTGTTGCCCATCAAAAGAGGACAGGGCAAAAAAAAAAATGTGGTACGTATACACAATGGAATATTATGCAGTCATAAAGAAAAACAAAATCATGAACTTTGCAGCAACATGGATAGAATTAGAGCTTATAATACTGATAGAAACAAAGAGATGAGTATCACATGTTCTTACTCATAAGTGGACCTTGAACAACTACCATATTACTGTAGGAAAGGAACTGAAAGTAGCGGGAAACTGCAGGGAGGGAAGTTGGGGGGATAGCTGGGATTGTTGGTAGTTGATATCCACCTGGGGAAGGAGGGCACAGGTCATCAATAAGGGTACTTGCACAATGAACATTTGTATACCTAACCCTGAATGGTACCCCACAATTTCAGAATAAAAATTAAAAGACAGAAGAAAAAAAAAAGAATGTCCCCCGTGGAGATTATCATCCCATTGGATTCTTCTAAGAACAAAATCCTTAGGGTCCATGTTACCAGCAGAGTATTATGAGTGATGCATATCACTCTATCACTGACTTCATCTGAAGTTTACAGTGTATTATCTTCTCAGGTTATGACAAATAAGGCCCTTGAACAAATATCTTAGGTAGGCTAAATATATAATGATCTGTTCCAAGAGGTGGAGGTGAGTGAGAGGTAGCGCCTCTACAACGTTGCTGCTAGGTTATAATGAAAGCAAACCTCAGAGCACATAGCCTACTACTTATTAAGCAAGCAATTATAAGGAAACATGTTTCTAACATGTTTTGTGAGCTTAACAAATACTGTTTTAGGTGATTTAACTCAAGGTAGGTGCCTCACTACAGAAAATATTCTATTACCCTCAGTCTACATCAGGCCACCTGATGCATCCTGGTGTCTGGACCAAGGTCTTATAAGAAGAGAAATTTAAGTGCATTCTCACTAGACTCACATTCCTAGTAACTGCCAAAGGCAGGCAGGGTCTTTACAATAGTTCTACTAAGCCATGTGATCTAGAATAGCAAGGGATGCCTATTTTTAACACATTCATATAACCTATTAACAAATTAACAAATCGCCTAATTAGCAATGAAAATTTAAGTCTAGCAGGATGGTACTGTTGAGAAAGGCCTCCATTGCTGATGTGGCTTAAAGAACTCAATCACTTGTAACAGTCACTTCTGGTGTGTGAACTTTCTAAGAGAATGCTGGGTTACTGGAATGCTCATTTAAAACTAACATATGCATTCATTTATATCATACTGTTTCTGCTGAAGCATTTTGAAGTACATTACAGACATCCTGATGCCACTTTTTTGTGACACGAATCACATATGCTATGACTTTGCCAATTGCCTGCTACTGAGCTCCCATTTTTGAAGATGATCCTGATGTAGTCTTGATACTTATCATTGCTCTGTGATGTTCACAAAAGCAAGACATATAGTTATATACCAAATACTGAGTGTAAAATCTTTGGAACACCCACGATTCTCATCTCTGAATAAACCATCATAGATCTGAATTTTAGGCTAGAGCACAATGCCAGTATTCTGTCTGTGTCCTGACAAACTTTTTGCTATTTAAAATGTGGCTTTTTGTTGAATATTGTATATCTTCTATCAAATTGTTACATTGGAGCTATCCATCAATTACACCACCATGTAATGGGGCAAATACCCTACATACTGATGCACCTCAACTTACAGTGAATTATGCCCAATAAATTCATTGTATGTTAAAAATATTAAGTCATAAATACACTTACTATACCTAATCTACTAAGCATCATACTAAGCTTAGCCTACCTTAAATGTGCTCAGAACACTCACCCTCACATTAGGCTATTTTACATAATTTTTTGAATAGTATACTGAAAGTGAAAAAGAGAATGATTGCATGAGTATTTGAACTATGATCTCTACTGAATACACACCACATTAGCACCATTGTAAAGTAAAAAAAAATCGTAAGTCAAACCATTGTACGTTGGGGACTGCCTGCATATACGTGTGTGTGTGTGTGTGTGTGTGTGTGTGTGTGTGTGTGTGTGTGTGTGTGTTTGTGTGTGCGTGTTTAGCAGAGGACTTAAACTCATTTCAGAAAGGTAAATAGCATGAAGGGAACTGAGATTAATATCCATTTATGAGACTACTTAGAAAGTAATTGTTCAATAGATCATTTGATGAATGCTTGTACACATCTCTCCCTACTCAGTCCTTCCATACTGAGCACCCTAAAAGTAGAAACTATGGTGGTGATTTTGTCAATAGTTTGACAAATGAAAGTATTCTTGGAAAGCACTTGCTTTGGACAGCTGGCGGTCGAATCACGGAACTAAGTGATAGCTTTCAGCTGCATGGCTGCATTTAGCATTGCTGGTTATCAATAGTCTATTACAGCATCCATCCCAGAACATGCACATGTGTTTGAGTGAGAGCAATTCGATTTTATGTAAACTTAGTATAACTTTTAAATGACTATCTCTAAGTAAGTATTGAAGCAGTAGCAATGTCCTAAAATAAAAAATAACTGAACCACAAAAACTCTATTTACTTCCTTGAGTAAAATATCAGGGAGAAAAGCACTTAATTGAAAACTGATCCCGTTACTCAGGTTTTTGAAATTTTACCTCATTATGTCTGAGCAATATTTCTTTATCCCAGACCTGTCTGAAGTCATTACACATGACTCAAAATCACCTGGGTGGGCTGTTGGCCTCCCATCGTGTGCGTGTCTTATCCCAACGACACAGTCAGAAGACAGATGGTTGAAGGCCCATCCGAGACAACAGCCACTACCTTCTTGTTGTTAACCTTGACACTGTTCTCAACACCTATCTCAAAGTGATTGTCACATATTATAACCTTTTTCTGATGGAATCATGCAGATTAAAAGTCACAGAGATTACACCATAAGTGTTTCAACATTAGACTTATGATGGTTAATTTTATGTGTCAATTGGGCTGAACAATAGGACCCAAATATTTGGTCAAATATTATTCTGAATATTTCTGTGACTGTTTTTTTGGATAAGATTAACATGTAAATCAGTGGGCTTTGAGGAAAGCAGATTGTCTTCCATGATACAGGTGGCGCATTCAAGCAGTTGGTGGCACAATTAGAACAAAGGCCCCCAGTGCAAGTAATAAGGAATTCTGCCAGCAGGTGACCTTCAGACTTGAGGTATAACATGGATTCTTCCCTGTGTCTCCAGCCTCCTGGTCTGCCCTGGTAGATTTTGATTTTGGATTTGCATCTCCATAACTGTGTGAGCCAATTCCTTAAAATAAATATCACTGCATACACACACACACACACACACACACACACACACACACACACACACATCCTCCAGATTCTGTTTCTCTGGAGAATTCTGATGACACAATATTGCAGTTCCCCAACCCTTACCTGGTGGGAGAGGCACAGCTGCACTCTGGGAACTCAGTGTGTTTCCAGCTGCATAAATCTTACAGCCCCTAGAGTGTCTGATCAAGGATGGGATAAGAGAGACAGTCCTTTTCTTGGCCCACCCAGTCTGCTCACTAAAAACATCTGTAAATGCCATGAATTTTGTTATTCTATATGCAAATTCGTGGCTTCTGTGAAAGTAACCTAAAGCATCAACTTTTTTCAGAAAAGCAGAAAAAGTCTACATGTAGACAACAAACTTTTCTCTCAACAGACACACAATGGATGTCTATTCCGTTGTAAAAAACAAGTTGGTCACATTGTTCATAGAGCAAAACAAATGAAAAAATACAGTCATGCACTGTATGATGAAAATTTGGTCAACGAGAGAACGCATACATGACGGTAGTCCCATAAGATCATAATACCACATTTTACTGTCATTTTTCTTAGTTTAGATGTGTTTAGATACATAAACACTTACCACTGTATTACCATCACTTACAGTACCAGCTCCAGTTGCATGCTGTACAGGTTCATAGCCCAGTAGCAATAGGCTCTTCCTAGGTGTATAGTAGGCTACACTGCTTAGGTTTGTGTATGTACACTCTAGATGGTCACACAATGGGACATCATCACCTAATGGTATATTTCTCAGAACCATATCCTTGTTGTTATGTGATGCATGTCTATACAAATATATTAAAAATATTTTGTAAAATCATCTGAGAACAATAACAAAAGTTGTTAAGTAGCAATACTTAAGGCCTTTGAAGACTGGATATATCCTGCATGCGTAGGATACAAAGCATAAAACTTCCTGGTCTAACGGAACTAGGTGCAGGCCAGGGAAACTGGTTTTCTTCTTCTACAGAACAAGAAACGTCTATGGCAGTAAAGTTTCTGGAGCCTCATTGCCGTATTAAGGTCATACTGGAAATAGATTTTTCCAGGTGCTGTTTTAAAAATGCAAATAGCTAATTTTACTGTCAGATCATTTTTTGTGTGTTTTTTGAGTTGGAATCTCACTCTGTTGTGCAGGCTGGAGTGCAGTTGCACACTCACGGCCACCCCAGGGTCAACCCACTAGTCTCTGGCAATCCTTCCGCCTCAACCCAGATTATTTTTATTTATTTATGTATTGTAGAGATGAGGTCTCCCCAACTTGCCCGGCCTGATCTCAAACCCGTGGGCAATCCACTTGCCTCAGCCTCCCAAAGTGCTGGGATTACAGACTGAGCCACTGAACCTGGCCAGATCCTATTTCTTAATATCCTACATAAAAGCTTAAAATCATAGAAGTTAGAAGAAAAATATACCATTGCACCATCCAACTTAGCTGCCAAAGGCCAGTGCCAATGTTTTCACAACTGTATAACAATTTATAATTTAGCAAAACACTTTACACAAGTTAATTCCTTTTATCCTTGCCAAAACCCTATGATGACAAACAGGTAGATAATATCCTAATTTTGGAAATAGGTAAACTAAGACTCTCTTACTTAAGTGACTTGTTCATACTCACCCAAATAATGAGTGCATTTAGTATAAAAACCCAGGTGATCTGATTTTTAATACTTCACAACTAGTTAACATATTCCTTGTGACTATTTTCCTAAACTCAGTAAAACTTACGAAATTTTGCTCAGTCAAAAAACTCTAAATTAGTAAATTTATTTGTGGGTAGCCAAATGTTTGTTTAATTAACTAGTAAGTAAACAAAATATCTTCAAGGAAAAGCGATTCATGTTCTGAAATACATATAGCAACTGAAATTGAACTCACAAAAGCCTGCTGGCAGAAATCTTCTTCAGAAATCTCCCAGACAAGTAGTCCTGTATGATGTATAGTTGTCAATTATGTATATAAATGACCCTTCTTGTAAACAACCCTGAGCCTTTGTCAACTGCGAATGGTTTTGCTTAAGCAAATTGATGATGCAAAAGTAATTCAGTCAAATCCTGTGGGAATTATCACAAAATTAGAATCACTAAAGCCTGAGCTCAAATTTTACTGTCTTATAAGTGCTTTCTTCTCCTCTTTCCTGTAGCTAAATTATTAGCACACTTTCTCAAGGTTTAAACTTGCTTTTCTTTTAGATATCATAAAACACTCCCCATGGAAATTAATTAGAATTATAAAAATAAATGACCAATGTCTACTTTTATAAAACTGAGCATTGTAACTATTCATACTCTTCTTTTGTGACATTATGCAAGATAGCTATCCTGCCCTAATTTCCCTTTTCACTACGTACAACCCAGAAGGAACATTTCACATCAGGAAGGTTAAAGCAGAAGAAAATAGAGATTTAGCAGCCACCGCAAAGGTTGAGAGCAGCACCTGCTTTGGCAAAACATAACTCTCTTGGGCTGATCCCAAACTAGGTCTCCACCTAAGTTTTTCCAGTTATTTCTATTTTGTTGACTTTAAAGCACACTTGTTACGATAGATCTATACTCTTCCAGTACTGGGACATTAAGGAAAAAGACCCCTATGCTAAGAATGAGAAATTGCTAATGTCCATGGCATCGAAAACCAAGTGAGAAATTAAAAGCCTTGAAGAGGAAGTTCAGAATAAATTGCAGCCCATAGCCCAGTGGAAAGTGAACTGCTGTGAATATTCAGAGGCTAACAGAGTGGCAAAGGCATGGCAGAAATTTTAAGAACCAAAAAAGAGAAAATCTCAAACGGAAGAAGTGGTGATAATGAGGAAGAAGCAGAAACATAG
The DNA here is from genome assembly GCF_000164805.1 of Carlito syrichta. Taxonomy (NCBI): domain Eukaryota; kingdom Metazoa; phylum Chordata; class Mammalia; order Primates; family Tarsiidae; genus Carlito; species Carlito syrichta. The sequence continues at coordinate 189,353 of NW_007246693.1, read as the reverse complement.
AAGCACGAAAATGAAGCTCAGTTTCTGGAAGAGTGAAGACATTCCACTGATAGAAAAAACAGTTTTCATTCTAATTTTAAAACCTCAACATGTTAAGCAGTCATATTTCAAACTCTTACCCACAGTACAATAGTACAATGAAGTAGAAAATATCCCTGGCCAACATGTCAAAATACCTGTATGGTTTTTTTGTTGTTTTTGTTTGTGTTTGTGTTTTGAGGTGGAATCTTGCTTTGTTGCCCAGGCTGGAGTGCAATGACATGATTGACTACTTTTAAAAAAAATTTTGCTTAGAGAAAGGGTCTCACTATGCTATCTTGACCTCAATCATTCCACCTCAGTTCTGAAGTACATGTCACTATATTCAACTAACATTTTTTTCTTTTATTTATTTATTTATTTTGTACAGCCAGGGTCTGGCTATGTTGTCCAGGTTAGTCTTGAACTCTCAGTCTCCAGCAATCCTCCTGCCTTGGCCTCACAAAGTGCTGGGAATACTGGTATGAGCCACTGCAACTGGCCTGTTATTTTTTGAAGTCCACTACCAAAAAAAACAGGCCTCTTTATGGAGCATGTGTGTGTCATGATGGATATCAAAACCAGCTTGCCATCACATCCAACTTTCCCACCCAATAGATAGGTGCCCTGGGGTAAGTCAGAGATTTTTTTTAAGAATTGGACTATATTAGATTATCTCAAAGGTGCCTTAGAAATTCTAAATGTACTCTAAAACTATGTTTTGATCTCTTTTTATTACTCTAGAAATGCATCTGACTAGCTCAATCTATTTGTGTCAGGTGTAAGTACAGATAGATGTCTGGTAATTCTAATGACGTAAACACCTCTAAACTACAATGAAACCCTAAGCAAGCCATGGCTATGTGTAAAGATTATTTAGAAGTAAAACATTTGTAGTGAGATAGTCATATCCATGACTCAGGAGAAAAAAAAAAGTGATAGAAAATAGTTAATCCTAATCAATACTGGCAATCATTTAATAGAGAGAAACATGATGAGAGTGCATCTGATCAGAACACATAGTAATACTGTCAGTCAGTAACTACTAGATGTAAAACTTTCCCCCAATTTAGCTAATGCCTTACTCTATTTATTTTTGACACTTCCCAATGCTTTTGTTTTATCACATTCTTTAAAGTAGCCAGGGCCAGGCATGGTGGCTGGTGCCTTTAATCCCAGTGACTCTAGAGGCTGAGGCAGGAGGATTATTTGAAGCCAGGAGTTGAAAACCGGCCTGGGCAATATAACAAGACCTTGTCTTAAAAAAAAAAAAAAAAAAACAAAAAGCAGCTCTGGTGACACACCTTGTAGTTGTAGTTCTAGCTAATCAGAAGCCTGAAGTGGGAAGATTTCTTGAGCCCAAGACTTTGAGACTGCAGTGATCTATGGCTCTATGATTATACCACTACAGTCCAGCCTTGGAAATACTGCATTTCTAAAAATAGTAACAGTTTAAAAATAAAAAATCGGGGGAGGGGGGGAAACGCACTTCATCAACAAGGGTACCTGCATAATGAACATTTGCATACTTAACCCTGAATTGCACTCCACATCTCTAAAATTAAAAACAATAAAAAATTAAAATTAAAATAAAATAAAGTGGCCAGGGAAGGGCTGGCAGAGTGGGTTACAGTCTGGGTTAAAGGAGGACTCTATTTGTATCAGGGGTAAGTACAGATAGATGTCTGGCAATTCTTTTGATGCAAACACCCCTAAACTACACTGAAACCCTAAGCAAGCTATGGCCATGTGGACACTTTTAGAGATTATTTATAAAGTAAAACACTTGTAGTGAGTAAGTCATATACATACCTCAGGGAAAAAAGAAAAGTGGAGAAAATAGTTAAGTAAAAGTAAAATAACTAAAAGTGTCCAGATGTTACCATTACTTTATCTCTTGTTCTAAATTTATATAATCTAATTACATATAATTAATTATATCTATACTTCAAATACATTTAGGTATTTTAATTGCTTTATTAAGATAGTATAAATTACTCTATAACCTTTCTTTCAGTTACTGTTACACATAAGCCACCAATCCCTTTAATAATAAGCTCTCCTTATTTTCAAATATCATTGCCATTTTTGGCTCTTAATTTCATACCTTTAAATTATTTTCATAACTTCTTAACCACTTTCCCTGCCTCAGATCACTCTTTCAGGTGGATTGTGTATACAGTTCCAATGTGGCCTTTCTAATGCACAGGTATATATATTTTTTCTTGTTTTAAAAAAATCTTTAATGATGACCCTGTTTATATTTCATGAAGTAGTCCACACAGCTGGGTTAAATGTTCAAAGATGCTCCTGGAACTGGGAAAAAACAAAAACAAAACCCCATTTTTCGGCCTCATCTCCCTATCCTTTCCACAAAGCCCAGCTCCAGTCCATCAGGAATACTGACATTCTCTGAATGAGCTGTGGGTTTGGCTCATTCTGTTCCTTCTACTCCCTGCTCCTCCTTCGAGGTTCAGGAAGTCGGAATCCATCCTAGCAGCTGTCTCTCCTTGAAACATCAAGGTCGCAGACAGGAGTGCAGAATGGCTCTGCAAACTCAGACCAGACTTCTCGGGCTGTCCCTGAGACTCTCGCCTTGTCGTCCCCACTGCCTCAGACTCAGCTGCCTGGTGTACCCCTTAGCCTTGGCTTTTCCACTGGTGCCCTGGCTCCTCGGACCTTCCTCCTGTCCCCGAGGTTTGTTCTCGTGGTCATAACTCTATATCAAAATAACTTTGCTTCCTCTTTCCAGATTTCTTGCCTAAAATTGCTTACTTCCTTCTTCTAGTTTCCCACAACTGCCCCTAGTCACTTCATTGCCCTCTGACCTGACGCTTTTGCCCACTCACAGGAAAAGTATGCTTGATCCCCCAACTTCTATCTACCTACCAGGTGCAGGAGCCCGGAGACCTTGAAATCCAGTGGTGGTTCCTGAAGGCTCTTCCCAGGACGTGCCTTCCATCTTGTGGCTATAGATAGTAACTACACCGAGGCTGCCCCCCCACCCCCCCAAGGAGCAAAGGACTTGCAGAAAAACAAGGTGCTTTAAATGCTGCTGCACAATGCTTTCGTTAGTCACTCCAGTCGAAAGGGATTTATTCTGCCTCTATATTCCTGTGGATCTGCTCAAGTACTTTCCTTGATGGAGACACTTGGGTACCACTCTCATAAAACATCTTATCTCTATCTTGCAGAACTCTTAACTCCAAGCTTTTTCACAAGCACTTAAGAAATGTTCTGGAAAAATTCAAATCTAGTTGTTCAAACCGTGGACCTATCATTAATTTGGAGTCAACTTATCTTAATTGCAAGTTAAATGCTGGAACCCTTTGCTTACCAATAGATTAGATTCGAAGAGGTTATGTTTAGACCCATGTGCTTTATGAGAAAGTTAAACGTGTAATCTCTAGATATATTTCCACTAAAGAAGAGTGTGAATCAGTCCTTTGAAGTTTTAAAACAGGGCATATAATTCTCATTTTCCTTATAGACATATGGTTTATGCGCAACTTTTTTTCTCTCTCTCTCTTGTCCGTTTCCTTTCTGCATTGGCGGTTTGTCTTGACTGTTCTTGGTTTTCCTTCCTGCCCTTCCCCACCCCATGTGTATTACACACACCTTCTCTTCCCCACTCTGTGGTCAGAAGGCTGATCTTTGTAGACTGCATTTACTGGGTTCCCTATCGTCTGGCTTCCTGTCAGATTGGGCCTGTAAGAGTGGGAGATACCATCAGGACATGAGGGGTAGAGTTGTTATGGACTGAATTATATGCCCCCTCCCCGCCCCGCCCATTCACAAGTTGAAGCCCTTATCCCTGTATTAGCTGTATCTGGAGCAAAAAAGTAATTAGGGTTGAATGAGGCTACAAGGGCAGGTAGATAAAATTGGTAGCTCTAGGAGAAGAAGAAGAGACTGATCCCTCTCCTCTTTCCTTCCTCTCTCCCTGTTTCTGCACACACAGCTCAGAGGAAAGGCCATGTGAGGACAAAGCAACCATCTGCAAGCCAGGAAGAGAGCCCTCACCAGAAGCTGAACTGGCTGCACCTTGATTTTGGATTTCTAGCCTCCAGAACTGTGAGAAAATAAGTGTATTTTGTTAAAGTCACCCTGTCTGTGGTGTACGGTTATGGCAGTCCTAGTAGACTTAGACAAGAGGTCAGGCTATATATTCTTTTCTCCCTTCCCTGGCCCCTTCCATGCTTGCAACTCTGCCCAAGCTCTGCTAACATGACTTCCTCCCGACCCGGCAGGCCTAGGAGTAGTGACTAACTGTCATTAGTCTCTGGGTACCTCACTCCTTCGTGATTCCTTTGCACCCATCCCCACCTCTGGAAATAGTTCCTTCATTGAATAATCTTTATTAAACCCTTTGGAATGTATTTTCTGTTTTCTTCTGGAACAGGGTCAGCGAGCATTTCCTGTAAAGGCCAGAGGAGTAAGTATTTTAGGTTTTGCCAGCCATATGGTCTCTGCAACAATTACTCAGCTGCCATTGTAGCACAAAAGTAGCAATAAACAATATGGAAATGAATGATGAATGAGTGTGGCTGTGTTCCAATAAAACTTTATTTACAAAAACAGGTGGCTTGCTGGATTGGGTTCAGGGACCAGTTTTCACCACTGTACAAAGACCCTGACTGTTACGTCCACTTACCACTCATTGTAATGCACAATACAAGATACTTTAATCCAGAAAAACCATATCAGTTTTCCTAGTTTGCATCAAAAATGAAACCAACTGTTTTTTTCTGTGTGCTTAAAATTCTGAAATAGGCTCCTAGCCTCATCTTGAACTAACATTGGATAAATAACCATTCAACATTAGTAATGATACTCTGGCTGAGTTAAGCCAAGATTGCAAAAGCTGTTTGTTTTGCCAATCACCTCTTTTCATTGCTTGCTATTTTCAATTGATTACATAAGTATAACAATTTTTATCTCTTGCAAGATTTGCTATTTGTATAAAGGGCTTAAAAGGGATGTTGACTTTCATAAAATTTCTTTCTAAAATAGCTCTCTGAATAGTAAGCCCGATATGTGATATTATAACAAAATGTATCCTCCTCTCCAGTGAAAAGATTATTTCATTTTCCATCTAATTCTGCAAATACACAGATATAACTTACATATATGTAATTTATATGTAATTAATTTGATACATGCAGATGTGTGTGTGTGTGTGTGTGTGTGTGTGTGTGTGTGTGACTATTTGCTTATCAAATCGAATAGAAGTAACATGATTCCTGTAAGAGGAATTGAAGAAGAGAAATGAAAATCTTTATGTGTGCAACAAAACATGCATCATATGTGCTATATAACAGGCTCTACATGTGTACTATAACATGCTGCATGTGTACCACATAACATTCCAACTTCTTTATGTGAAAGGAAATTTGATAGGCCTTTGTGAAGATAAGTTTTTTTGGCATAAAACAATTTACATTCAAATGGGGGGTCTCACAATTTCTTGACCTGTCTCTGGAAGTCTGTGTCAGAAAGTGAGTGCTGAGTGGCTCAATATAGCTACAATCGAATATTTTATTCATGTTTGAGAAAAGCTAATCTTAGAGAAGATGGATTTGAGAGGAGCAAAAATTAAAGAAAAGCTAGGACAGTACTTCAGTGACCGTGTTAGTTTTCTACAGCTGCTGTAATGAATTACCACAAACTGAGTGACTTCAAACCACACACATTTACTGTCATCCAGATGTAGAGGTCAGAAATTCTCAGATGAAAGAGCTGACAGTCTTCTGGAGCCTCTGCAGGAGAATCCGTCTCTCATCTTTTCCAGCTTCTAGAACCCAGCTACATCCTTTGGCTTGTGGCCTCTTCCATTTTCAAAACCAATAGCATAACATCTTCATCTCATCTCTCTTGCACGCATTCTCTCTCTCTCCCTCTCTCTTTCTCTCTCTCACTCCCCCCCCACACACTCATGCATACACACATACTGCTGCTTTTGTCACTGCATTTCTTTTTTTGACTTTTACCTTCTGGTCTCCCTCTTTTGAATATCAGTGTGATAACATTCAGATGACCCAGACAATCTAGAATAATCTCCCACCATCTTAAATTACTGAATCACAACTGCATGGTCTCTTTGGCCATGTAAGGTACCATATCGAGAGATTCTGAGAATTATAATTTGGCGTCTCTGGATGTCATTACTCTGCTTACTACAGCAGTTATTGTAGTGACTCTAATAAAAAAAAAGCACTGATCAATTACAGTAGCAATGGGGATGATGTATTTGTTGAATGGGCTACTGTAGCAAAGTGCCACAGACTAAGTGGCTTAAGAAAAAAAAAATTTATTTTCTGATGGTTCTGAAGTTAAAAGTTGAAAATCAATGTGTCAGCAGAATTGGTTTCTTCTGAGGATTAAGAGAGAGAGAAGGCTCTGTTTTAGGCACCTGTCTTTGGCTTATAGACGGCCATCTTCCCTCAGGGTCTCTTTGCATGATCTTTTTTCTATGTATGTCTATCTTTGAGTCCAAGTTTCCCTCTTTTGTAAAAACATGATCATATTAGATTAGGGTCCATCATGATAACCTCATTTAAACTTGATTACCTCTGTAAAGAACCTGTCTCCAAATAAGGTTCCATTCTGAGGTACTTGGGATAAGTAAGGATTTCAACATATGAATTTTAGGGAACATAATTCGACTGACAAAACATAGAGAGAAAAGGGTAGATTTGAAAATTACTTGGAAAATAGATTTATGGATCTTGTGATTATAGCAGCAGTGAGGGGTAAGGAAGTTTGAACAACAAGAGTGATAGCTATGGCATAGAAAGTAAAAGAATACAGGAAAGAAATGGTTCTGGGGAATTAAGAAATAGAGATAGTGAGATTCAATTATGGATTTGAGCAACGTGGATGTTTATGTCCTCCCAAATTCATATGTTGAAGCTATAACCTTGAATATGAAGGTATTTGAAGAAAAAAACTTTGGAAGGTTATTAGGGATAGATTGCCTCAAGAAAGCTGGGGCTTCATATGGAATTAGTGGCCATATAAAAGAAGAAAGATCACTTCCTGCTTCTCTCTCTCTCTTCATCTATCTCCATCTCCCCTTGACCCTCTCTCGATATATATATCTATATATATATATCTATCTCTCTCTATATATCTTTCTCTATCTCTGTCTCTTTTTTTTTTCTCCTCATGATAATACACTGGAAAAGTCATGTAAAGACACAGCAAGAAGGTAGCCCTCTGTAGTCCCTCATTAAAACCTGAACCCTGCAACAAGCTTTATAGTGTACTTTCCAGCCTTCAGAACTGCGTGAAATTAATGTTTGTTGTTTAAGCCACAAAGACTATGGTGCTTTGTTATAGCAGTCTGAGTTAATTAAGACATCTGTTATGAGCATTCTGAGTTTGGGGCTCTTGTGTGTTGTCCAGATAGGGAAGTAAATGTTTAGATAAAAGAACTTCAAATTAAAGGGAAAGATTAGGGCTAGAGATGATAGTTTGGAACTTACAAGTTTATCAGGAGTTGAATAAATCACCCAAAGCTATTATGGAGAAATAAGCCAGGGATTTAAGGAGTGAGACAAAGGAAAGGCACCCATAAAGTCTGAGAAGGACAGCTGGAGTGGACAAAAAGACTCAAAAGAGAACAGGGACACTGACGACACAGGAGGGACATCAAGAACAAAGGGGAAGAAATGACCTGGAGAAGTGGAATGGAAATAAGATCTGCAAAAGGTTTTTTGGATTTGACAATGAAAAGGTCACTGAGATCTCTGTCCAAGCACTTTCAATAGAGGGTTGTGTCTAGACTGGTTTAGGGACCCCCAAATGAAATTTATTTATAAAACATTGTGTATTTATTCTTACATGCTTAAACTTCAGTCACCTTCAAAGTACTTGCCATTTGATACAATATACTTACCAAGATGCTTTTTCATTGCCCCAAACTGTTCTTGAACTTGTCAATTTTGAGGCCCTTTAATGCTCCTGTCATTTTTGTTACATCTCTTCCACATTGGCAAAATATTTCCCTTTGAGGAATTTTTCATCCACAGAAACAAGAAATAAGTTGCTTAGGGTGAGATCAGGTAAACAGAAGGCATGCTGTTTTTGGTCAAAAACTGTTCAACACGCAGCATGGTGTGGACAGGTGCATTGTCACAGTGGAAGAACCAGTCACCTATTTGCCACAACTTGGGACATCTCTTTTGCATATAATGACACGACCTTCTCAAAACTTTCAGATAAAAATTTTGCTTGGCCATTTGATGCAGAGAAACAAGTTCCAAGAGTATGACAAAGGGCCTACCCGCCTAAAAATAAATTTTTTTGAGGGAGGGTCCCCCTTCATATGTATTTATATTTGCTCTCATTTACATAAACAAACTTTGGAAGTTTATATATATATAAGTGATCATCTGTGGGGACGAGGAGTGAGGATGAGAATTGACTGAAAGGAAGAATTCTCAATCTTTCTATATTAATACATAAACACATATATGAAACCATATGAAGATATTATCTATTTTTAATCTCGTTTTGTGTATATTTGGCAGAGATTAAAATCCTACTCTATCTTTATCAAAGAATATCTGCAGCTAAAAAAAAAATTAAGTACGTTAAAAATTTTAAAACTCCCCTACAACATTTCAAAAATGTGGGATTAAAGTGGCCCCTTTAAAAAAAAATAGCATAGACTTTTTTTTTAAGGCACATTCCAACCTATAGGTGGAGTTCAAACCTCTCCCTCCTTCCTTTTTCTATTCTCCCTTCCCCTCCCACTTTCCATTCCTCTGCCTCCTTTCCCTCTCCTATTGTTCCCAAAGAGTGGGCCAGGATCAACACTTATCAATCCTAGAGCTAGAGGTTTGTTCTAATTGTTTCCTTTTTTCTTTAGCTACAGTAAGGTAGCTCTCACGTGCCCCCTGCTGGCGACAGACGGTATGTACCATAATGGCTCCCATTATAGGCACAAGTTAAGTACTTAACTCTTTCAAGCCTCATGTGTGTCTTGTGAGATGGTAATGAGGAAACCTAGAAGTAAGCAGTGATGAAGAAATCTAAACAGAGTGTTCAAGATTTCAAAACCATGTAGTGTCTGAGCTAGGATTAGAGCCAGCCTGGCTCCAGAACCCTAATAAACTGTGTTGCCTCAGCTTGGCTCTCGGTATCAGGTACGGAGCTCTTTTCTCACTTGCCTTGGCTACCTTTTCTCACCATCAGTGGTATAAAATCTATGACTCAGTATTAGGAAGTGGGTCTTGGAGCCCCATCATTTGTCTTCAGTAGGGACCCTGGTTCAATCTCTCATCTGGGTGTCATCTTTCTCCACACAGTCCCTCCTCGGTCATTGGGAGATGACATTGGGTATGAAACAAGTTTAGTATGATTAAAAATAAATTACCTGGCCATTCCCTCTGCCCATTTCCCTCAGGGATCTGCAGTCCAAGTTTCTGAACTCCTAGGCTCTAACCCAACAATATCTCTTCATCTCTAACATTGACTGACCCAAGGAGGTCATTTAGTAAGCATGTCAGACTTGCTTAAGGGTTTTGGGTAAAGACACCAAATAAAGAAAGTCTGATTTTTATATAATTCTTTGCCAGGGTTTTTCTTATGTCCCTTTCCTCTTCTATCAAGTTTAAATTTCTAGTTTGGGATGGTTGGGAATCTCCAAAGAGTGTGACTCTTGTTCTCTTCCCACTGTAGCAGAACTAACCATGTTGCCTAAACACTTACATTTCCACATGTGCCAGACCACCAGCACTTACAATCTTTGCCGGGGGCAAAATTGAAGGAATCTTCATAACTGGGAGCAACCTCCATGGAACAGTGACTGATAAATAGTAGAACCATTCTGAGGTATGTGATCTGTTTCCCAGAGGTTCCCGGGAGAATTAAGCTCCATTTGCCTACAGAAGGTATGTGTGTGATTGAACGTCTTTTATCAGTTTCCTTCTTTTCCCAGTCTGAATTCTTTACTCGCTTACTGCTTTTTCCTGAGAGCACCTCAACTTGTAATCAAATCTTTATCTCAAAGTCTTCTTCTGGGGGAACACAAACTAAGACACTCTGTTCATCTCATGCAGACTCAATATACCTGTTACCAGCCATAGTATCTGCCTTATTCAATCCCCGGGTAATGGATGTGATGCTCCCATTAGATGTCTGGTATGCAGCAGGTGTTCAATAAATGTAGTTGGATCAGAATCAGCATGAACAGTGCATTCCCCTGAAAATGTGAATTTCAAAGGTGTTCATTAGAGAGCGAAACAGTATTCACTTTCAGGCATTAGCTGTATCCACAAAAGGAACATGGGTGCTTTTAAAGAAAACTTTAAAACTAGCATACTCCATGGTACTTTGACAAGAAGAAAAGAATCAAACATGTTAGATCGTTTGTCTGACCAGCCTTTGAACTAACAGGACAAAAAAAAGAAACTCATTATATGTCAAGCTCGGATGCTTAGATTAGATTTTCCGTATTTGAGCTCTCCAGGCTGTATATGCATAAGCTCACAAAATGCAGAGGAGGCTTAAAACCTCCTCTGCATCTTGTCATGCTCTGCCTGGTTGGTCTTGTTAGGGCTAACATGGCTTTGTGAGCTACTAACGTCAGCTTCAGGAGGTAACTCTGCCTCAGCACTTCAAGATCTAAATAAAATAATTCATAGAGAATTCAGTTTGAAGAATAGTTAAATCACCTTAGATGCCCTGAGTGGTTAAGAATCTGCAAGAAATGCTGCAAAGCACAAATTTAGAACTTAAAAAAAGAGACAGTAGAATAAAGCAGGGAAATGGATCAAGAGAAATGTGGCGTCTTCTTGAAGAGGAAGAAGAAAATGGGGAAATGTATTTTTTAATTCTAAATCTTTGAATTTCGACTGACAGTGAATCATACCATTCTACACGTATGCAGTTCTGTAGACTTTAAAGGCACTCTTGAGTCCATTTTCATATTATTCTGAAAATGTCCCTTGCTGGGCATGTCTCATTCATCTTTGGTTGGCAGAGGACACTAAGTCTCTGTGCAGTTGAATGACGCCTTCATTCACACAATACATAATTAGTACCCACAACTCTGCACTCCCACTTGTGTTTTTATCTGCCTTGTGTACGGGGATTAAAAATGTGATGTTAGAGCACATTTTGCAGAAAGAGAGGTTGTTTGTGTGGAGTTTAGATGAGAGGGAAAGGAAGGATAGAGGCAAGAAAATGTTGCAGTTTCTTAACGGTACAGAACTTAGCTTCTACTCCAGACCAAACTGGCTCAGCATGATCCCAGCAACTTCCTCCTCCTCCCTCTGTCCTCAACCTCGGTCGACCTGAACTCGCTTTTGATTCTCCAAATTCCTTTGCCCTCACCCTCAGTGCCCATGTTATAGTCTTTCAGTCTCCCATATCAGCCTCTTTGACATTACTAAGGTGGCCGCTATTCCCTGCTCCTCTCCCTAGATCTTTGTTTGTATTCGTTCCCAACCTAGGTCTCCTCCATCAACCATTCTTGCTCTGGATACACTGTCTTTCCCTCTCCATTCTTGCTGTTGCTTGAGGTCTTGCATTTTTTTACTTCTGGGCAACTCCAGTGACCTCCAGCTTCCAGGACCTCACCATTGCCATTGAACTCTAACTGAGAAGAAAGGTTTTGACTGAATGACTGCTTTATCCCAGGAACTTTTTTTGGTTTTTAGCTTTCTGAAATGGGGTCTCACTTTATTGCCCAGGTTGGAGGGCAATGGAGTGATCACAGCTCACTGCAGCCTCAAATTCCTAGGCTCAAGGAATTCTCCTGCCTTAGTCCTTCAAGTAGCTGGGACTACTGGTGTACACCCCCATGCTCAGATTTTTAAAAACATTTTGGTAGAGATGGAGTCTTGCACTCAGTTCCAGGGAATTTAAAACATTTTATTTTCACAATAGCACTAGAAGACCTGTCTTATTTTCCCCATTTTAAAAAGTGTTACTGAGAGAAAAGAGCGTATATCATAATTCCAAAGTCCAGTGAAGGTTCACAAACTGAACACAACATATTCAATCATCATACAAAAGCAAAACAAACAAACAAACAAAACACTCAAAATATTACCAGCACCACAGAAGTTTCTGTCATGTTTCCTTTCAATAATCTGTTGCTTGCTGGGCTTGCCTCTGTTGGGATCCGGCCATGGAGGCCCACTGAGCGTTAGGGATCAGGGAGGGCCGTGGACCCCGAGACCACTAGGATGTGTTCGGGAGCCGTTGACCCCATTTTCCTTCTCCTTTTACCATGCAGCACAAGCAACCTAAAGGAACTCTGCCGACCTAAGCTGAAGGCTCTGTGACTGTGACAGGCATGGCTCACTCTAGAAACCCATTGTTCCTGTTTCCCATAAACTGTAGTTTTGGCTTAGGTATTAGATATAATTCAAATTCAGATCACATTTGGGAGCATTTTATACGGTACAAGCCTCTTTATAAGATTGAAAAGTATATTTGTAGAATTAGTATATACTTATGAAGAGCTGTTTTCAATGGTATAGATGACTATCTAGAGTTATCAGAAATGGCCCAGCACAAAGTTTGGGCTGGGCCACATTCCTGTGGGCCCAGCGTGTACTTTGGACTGGGCTGCATTCTTTTAGGCCGGATTTAGCTACAGTTA
>NW_007246693.1:105186-176609 GCF_000164805.1 Carlito syrichta | reverse complement strand
TTTGTTGCTGATGATCAGCTTTATATATTAGGATCAGGAATTAGAAACTTTCAGAGAAATTAGGATAGATATATAGGACTTTAGAATAGCCATTTTGTTAAGAGATTGTAGTCTATTGTTCCAAAAAGTGGCCCACCGTGAACCTTGGACTGGGCCACATCCTATAGAGCCCAGCATAATCTTTGGACTGGGCCACATTCTTTAGGAATTGGTTTAAGCTATAATTAAGAGCGTCCGTAGCATTGTGTAAGTAGTATTAGCATAGAATAGAAAGGTAATAAAATTTAAGTTAGTCATCATGGGTACTGAGTGAGCTTTAGAAGTTATTGATTATCAGAACATCATTAGGCTAGTAGGGATTTTTGCACTACTTTTGAAGAGCATTAACTAACAAAGGGAACAATAAGACAATCTTGGGGTTTGTCCTTCCTCATACCTGAGAAAACATCTGGTGAGTGGGGGATGCCCCTCCTGCACCTGGCTTCGTGTTCAAGTGAAAGACTTGTGAGACTCTCTGTCTAAAATTTGGGGATAAATACCTGCTGTAACTTTCAGTAAACGGCTTCTGCTCATTTCACTGAACAGTTGTCCACTTTCTTTCTTTCTCTTTCTTCCTTTTTATATCTATCCTTCCATCTTTCTCTCTTTTAATATCTGTCCCTACAGATTTGCCGACACCACCACATCTTCCAAGGGACTCCCCAAAACTTGCAGGGGCTGGCCCCCCGCATGCCTCTACCTGAATTTAGAAGATAGTTTGTCCTGATTTCAAAAATATAAATGGAATCATTCAGTATGTAGATCTTTGGGTCTTCAATATCATCTTTGTGAGATTCAATCATTTTATTGTATGTAACTCTTATCTACTTTTTAAAAATTTTATTTTTATTTTTTATTTTTGAGACAAGGTCTCACTGTCACCCAGGCTGGAGTGCAATGGCATGATCATGGCTCACTGCAGCCTTGACCTCGTGGGCTCAGACAATCCTTCTACCTCAGCCTCCCGAGTAACTGGGATGACAGAAATGTGCCACCGTGCCCAGGATAATTTGATGCTTTTTTTTGTAGAGATGAAGTTTTGCTATATTGCTTAGGCTTGTCTCGCTGGGTTTAAGCCATTCTCCTGACTCAGCCTCCCAAAGTTCTGGGACTACAGGTGTGAGCCGCCCTATCTGGTCTTCCTTTTGAATTTCATATTTTATTCTAGAATCAGGAGGTACATGTGAGCATATGTTTCACAGGTATATTGTAGGTATATTGCATGATGGCAAAGTTTGGGCTTCTGATGAGCCCCCCTCATGGTGAGCACGGTACCCTAGTGAGTGGCTTTTAGCCCTTATTCCCCATCCTTTCTTCCACCTTTTAGCAATGCCCAATGTCTGTTGTTCCCATACTTGTGCCTCTGTTTTCTCAGTGATTCACTCCAACTTATGAATGAGAACATGTGGTATTTAGTTTTCTTTGTATGTGGCAATTTGCTTACAATGATGACCTCCAGTTTCCCCCATGTTGATGCAAATGGCATGACGTCATTCCTTTTAATGGCTGTGTAGTACTCCATGGTGTATATGTACTGCATTTTCTTTTTCCAGTCCACCATTGATGGGCACCTGGGTGGGCTCCATGTTTTTGCTATTGCAAACAGTACTGTGATAGACATACCAGTGCAGGTATCTTTTGTTAGAGTAATTTATTGTCCTTTGCGTATATACACAGTTGTGGGATTCCTGGGGTTAATTGTTGATCTATATTTAGTTCTTTGAGAAATCTCCAAACTGCTTTCCACAGGGGTTGAACTAGCTTACATTCCCACAAGTAGTGTATGAGCATTCTCTTTTCTCTGCAGCCATGCCAACATATGTCATTTTTTGACTTTTTGATAATAGTCATTCTGACTGGTAGGAAATGGTAGCTCATTGTAGCATTGATTTTCTTTATCTGATGATTAGTGATGTTGAAAATATTTTCATGTTTGTTGGCTGATTGTATGTCTTCCTTTGAGAAGTATTTCTTTATGAACTTTGTTCATTTTGTAATGGGGTTATTTGTTTTTTTCTTGTAATTGAGTTATTTGTTCTTTTTTTCTTGTCAATTCGTTTGAGTTCCCTTTAGATTCTGGATATCAGGACTTTGCAGATATTTTCTCTGACTCTGTGGGGGTCTCTTGACTCTCTTGATATAGTTTCTTGTGCTGTGCAGAAGCTTTGTAACTGGATGAGGTCCCACAGGTCAACTTTTGTTTTCACTGCATTTGCTTTTAAATACTTGGTCATAAATTCATTGCCTAGGCTGTTGCCCAGGAGAATGTTCCCTAGGTTTTCTTCTAAGAGTTTTTAAAGTTTGAAGGCTTGTGTTTAAGTCTTTAAGCCATTTTGAGGTTTTTTTGGTATATGTTGATAGGTAGGAGTCCAGTTTCATTCTTCTGCATATGGTTAGCCTATTTTCCCAGAACCTTTTATTGAATAGGGTGTCCTTTCCCCAATGAGTTGGCTGTAGGTCAGTCATTTTATTTCTGAACTCTCTATTCTGTTCCAAAAGTCTATGTGTCTAATTATTTACCAGTATTGTACTGTTTTGGTTACTATAACCTTGTAGCAAAGTTTGAAGTCTGGCAGTGTGGTGCCACCAGCTTTGTTCTTTTTGCTTAGAATTATTTAACTGTTTGGGCTTTTTAAAAACTTTTATATGAATTTAAGCAGTGCCTTCCCTAGGTCTGTGAAAAATGTTGCTGGTAGTTTGATAGGGATAATGTTAAACTGTAGATTGTTTTGTGTAGTATGAACATCTTCATGATATTCTTTCAATCCATGAACATGGAATGTTTTTTCATGTGTTTGTATCATCTTTGATTTCTACAAGCAGTGTTTTGTAATTCTCATTGTAAAGCTCTTTCACCTCTTTTGTTAGATGTATTCCAAGGGGTGTGTGTGTGTGTGTGTGTGTATGTTGTCTATTGTGGTGGGATTGTGTTTGTGTGCTTTTTAAAAATTTAATTATCAGCCTTCTTGATGTTGGTGTATAGAAATGTAAGTGATATTTTGAACATTGATTTAGTATCCTGATTTTTTCATTAGTCGTTTATCAGTGCTAGGAGTTTTTTAGTGGAATCTTCTGGTTTTCAAGGTATAGAATCTTATCATCTGTGAAAAGAGATAATTTAATTTCTTCTTTTTGTATTTAGACTTCTAATTTCTATCCCTTGCCTGATTGTTCTGGCTAGGACTTGCAGTACTAGATTAAATAAGAGTGGTGAGATTGGGTATTCTTGTCTTGTTCCAGATCTTAAGGGTAATACTTACATGCTTACAGCTTCTGCCCATTAAGTATAATGTTGGCTGTTTATTTGCCAAAGATAGGTATTATTTTAAGGAATGGCCTTTCAATTCAATACCTAGATATTTAAGCATTTTAATCAAGGGGGATGTAGAATTTTATCAAATGTTTATTCTACATCTATGGAGATAATCATAAGATTATTATAAGCATATGTATATGTATAAGCTAGAAAATCTAGAGGAAATGAATTAATCTTCGTTTTACAACTCTGTATGTAGTGGTTTAGATTTTTTGATTTGTGTATGTTGAACCAGGCTTGTATCCTGGGACTGAAGCCCACCTGGTCATAATAAATGATTCTTGTAATGTTCTGTTGGGTATGGTTTGCTAGTATTTTGTTAAGGATTTTTGCAACAATGTTCATCAGGAGTATTGCCCTATAGTTTTCTTTCTTTGCTGTATCTCTGCCATTTTGGTGTATGAGGAGGATATTGGCTTCATAGAATGAGTTAAGAGGGCGCCCTTCTCTCTCAATTGCTTGAAATGCTTTCAGTAAAATTAGAACCAGCTCTTCTTTTAAATCTGCAGAGTTCAGCTATGGAAACAGTCTTGTCCAGGGCTTTTGTTAAGAGGAAGGTTTTTGTTTTTTGTTTTTTTTTAATTGCTGAATCAATTTTTTCACTTGCTATTGATATTTTCAGGGTTTTAATTTTTTCCTGTTTAAATCTTGAAAAGTTGTGTGGTTCCAAAATTAATCCATTTCCTGTAGATTTTCTAGCTTACACACATACATATGCTTATAATAATCTCTGATAATATTTTGTATTTGTATAGTATCAGTTATAATATTGCCATTTTGTTTCTAGCTGTGTTCATTCAGATTTTCTCTCTCATTTTTTGTTAATCTGGTCAAGGATTTGGCAATCTTATTTACCTTTTCAATGAATCAGATTTTCAACTCATTGATTCTTTGTATAGTTCTTTGGAGGTCTCAAGTTTGTTTAGTTCTACTCTGATTTTAGTTATTACTTTTCTCTGGGCTTAGATTGTTCTTGTTGTTCCAGTTTCCTTAGGTGAGACTTTAGACTTTTTTCTTGAGAGCTCTCTATTTTGTTGATGTGGGTGTATAATGCTATCAACTTCCTGTTATTACTACTTTAATGGTATGTCAGAAGTTTTGGCATGCTGTACTTATAGATAAACATTAACATTAATATTGTGTATTCTTGATAAATTAACATTTTTATTATGATGAAATTACCCTTTGTATAACTGTTAATATTCTTTGCCCTGAAATATATTTTAGTATCTGTATAGCCATTTCAGCTTTTTTTTTTTTTTTGCTTACAGTGAACATTTTATATTCTTCTTCTTTTTTCTCTTTTATCCATTTGTATCATTTTAATCAAAATTAAATTCTTATAGGCTGGTAACAATGGTTCTTATTCTTTCCTCAAATTTTATTTTTTCTGCCTTTTACTTTGAGTGCTTATGTCACTTATACATAATGTTATTATTGATATTGTTGGCTTTAGTATAGCAATTTTTAAATATGATATATTGCTCCATATATTATAGTTTGCATTTTTTTCTACATCTGATGTTGTTTTTAGGATAATTTGAGTTATTTTAGTGATTTCACATATTCTGACTGTACTATCAGTTCAATGTCTTCTTCTCAGGGAGTGCACCTGGATTTGCTTGAATTTGTCTTTGCTGGGGTATGGCCAAGAAATAGCTCAAAGAAATAGGTTGAAAGAGTCGCAAGGCTCAGTGGCTCAGCCTGTAATCCCGCGCCTTTGGGAGGCTGAGGTGAGTGGATTGCCTGAGCCCATGGGTTCGAGACCCGCCTGGGCAGCAAGACCTCATCTCTACAATAAATCAAAAAATCAGCTGGGCGTGGTAGTGCAAGCCTGTAATTCCGGCTACTTGGAAGACTGAGGCAGAAGGATTGTCGGAGCCCAGCAGGCGAGGCTGCGGTGGCCGGGAGCGGCCATTGCACTCCAGTCTAGGCAACAGAGTGAGACTCCAACTCAAAAAAAAAAAAAAGCAAGAGTCATAGAATTGATCTCATTATTTTACATCTCCCAGAAATCATGGCCCTCCATTGCCTGATTTATAGTGTCTTGAAAACCATTGATTTATATACTTTTTCTGCTTTGTTTGTTTCAGATAGGAGAGTAGATCTCATTAGAAGGTATAGTCCCTGTTACTCAATCTTGATCAGAAAAAAAAGCTATTTCTAAATAGTTTTATCTTATATTAATAAGTATAGCATAGTAGGTGAAGGATGTCAAAAGTTACCATGCTTTTTTAACTCAGAAAATGTCTATGTCTATTTCTAAATACCCTCAGTTAATATTAACAAGCATTAAGAAATCTCAATAGCTGTCTCAAAAAGGTGTTTTTTAAAAGCCTCACAAAATTTCCATTTATCTTAATGGGGCTAACCTTTTCCCCACTAATCTCATCTATCTCCGTCTTTTCTCCTTGTGATTCTAAACTAATGGGATCTGCATGATTACTTAAACAAAATGAACATCTGTGGTTCCTACCTCACTCCTGGAGAGATTTCTTAGAGCCAGATGTGTCCTCAAGATCTATATCATGATTGTAAAAATGAGAAGCTGTTTGGTTCTGTGAGCTTCAGTTTTCCAAGTTGGAATACACATCTGAAGAGCACACTCCTCTCTTGAGACTTCTGAGTGCATGATTCCCAGCTGTACATCACAGCAAATATATAATAAAAATATTGAGCCGGGCTCAGTGGCTCAGCCTGTAATCCCGCGCCTTTGGGAGGTTGAGGTGAGTGGATTGCCTGAGCCCGCGGGTTCAAGACCTGCTTGGGCAGCGAGACCTCATCTCTACAATAAATTAAAAAATCAGCTGGGCATGGTAGCACATGCCTGTAATTCCGGCTACTCGGAAGGCTGAGGCAGAAGGATCACCAGAGCCCAGCAGGTCGAGGCTGCGGTGGCCGGGAGCAGCCACTGCATTCGAGTCTGGGCGACAGAGTGAGACTCCAACTCAAAAAAAAAAAAATTGAATAATTTGCTGCAATTGCATGACAAAATGTAAAAGTTTGCAGGATAAGTGAAATCATACATGTTTGACAGAGATGCAAGAAGATAGGTGCCACGTCCAGCCTCTCTAGTTGAAGTGGAAATCAGTGAGGATGACTGGCCTAAGCAAAATTGAACAAAAGGACATTCAAACATTTTAAAAAACTTAATCAGCAAGTGCTGTTTCCTGACACTCATCAGGGAGGATAGAGTCTCCAATGAGGTGAGAAGAAAGAAAGAATTGGTAAAAAAAAAGTAGAGGAAAGAGGCAAGGGTGGGTCACGTTGTATCTCCCCCATTTCAACTTCATTCTTTCCTGGTATTAATGAAGAAGTCAAACTAGGTAAAATATTTAAAGAGCTTTTTTTCTGAGTCAATATGAGTGACCATGGCCCAAAGTACAGTAGTCTCAAGAGATCCAGAGAAAGTGTGCCTGAAATAGTCATGTTAAGTATAGTTTGATACACTTTGGGGAAACAGAAGTTGTGGGCAAAGATATAAATCAATACATACAAAGTATGCACTGAATTGGCACAGAAAAGCAGGACATATTGACTCAGAAGTTTATAATTGATATTTGGAATCAAAGATTTTCTGATTGGCAGTTGTTTTAAAGAGTTAAGTGTTGTCTAAAGATTTAAGTTGTCAGTAGAAAGGAATGCTGAAACAAAATAACAGGGTTGTGGAAGCCAAGGCCCTTGTTGTGTAGATGATGTCTCAGGGGTGGCAACCCTCAGAGAGCAGATGACACTAGATTTGAGTCGGGTTGAAATTTGATATCTTATTGCCACAAAAAGTCTGTTTTGTCAGTCTCATATTCTCTATTTTAATGTTTGCCAGTCAGTTGAGCCTAAACTCCAAAATGAGAGGGAGTAATGTCTAACCCCTCTTCTGTCCGGCCTGGAATTTAGTGTCTCAGGTTTCTCTGAGATCCCCTTAGCCAAAACAGGTGGTCTATTCAGTTGGTTGGGAGGGGGTATTAGGATATTATTTTTGATTTACTCTAGGTTGTCCTCTGATTTCACAGAGACTTCAGGGATCAACATGGGAAGTCACAAAATTAGCTACTTCCAAATTCTAGTCCCTGGGAGACAGAATATTTTGCATAAAGTCTGACTTACAACACATCAGTCCTCATACATGTAAATTCTTCCTCCACAGTTGAGTCAAATAACAAGGACATGTGAACAGAGACAGAGGAATAAGAACAAAGTTTTTGGATACATCACACGTGGGAAAGATAAGGAGCCACTGAGTCAAATCTGTAAGGTGAAGAGGAGCACCTGTAAACAGCAGTGACCACTCTCTCCATTGCCAAGACTAGAGAGAACTGTCCCAGAGTTTGGGTCTTCCAGGTTAACATCAAGCCAAGGAGGGCCCATCTTAGGGTATGTGCCGTCTCTTCTATTCTCCATAGTAAAGTGTCTCAGAAACGGTGTCTTCTAAATGAACTTGTCTGCCCCATGCCCGCTTGCGCTCTCTCTCTCTCTCTCTCTCTCTCTCTCTCTCTCTCTCTCTCTCTCTCACACACACACACACACACGCACACATGCACACACACACACACACACACATGCACTAAACACATGTGTACACATAACTCCTGAGGGCTTGGGCCTCTGACTTAGGTAATTAGAGCAGGTTAAGTAGACTTTAAAGGAGCTGAGTACTTTTCTCATGAATCTATTTCCTTTTGTGGAAACTTTATATATAGAGAGACATTCTCATTATTTAATGAGATTCATGAGAGGTGTCGTCTATGTAATGGAGACTCCTGAAATTCTGAATAGGTATGAGGGATCTCCATTGGTTGATTTTCATCCTTTTCATAGGCACAGTTGCTCTGACCAGGAGTCTTCAAGCACAAGTATTTGATCAACAATGCTGCCAGGTTTGGCTGGGTAATTCCCTGCCATATTTACTCAAAGGGAGGCAAGAGGGCTCCTTACAAATGCATAAGGCTGTTCTCCACTGCACCACCTATGTTTAGCAATGAGGTCTCAGGGTGCTTTGTGTGAATGAGGGATCATTCCTGAATACAGGGTGAGACCGAAAACTGACAGTATTGGAAAGAAGGGTGGTATGTGTGTGTGTGTGTGTGTGTGTGCGTGCGTGCGCGCGTGTGTGTGTGTGTGTGTATTCCACTGCAGTTTAGATAATTATGTTGCTGCTCACTAGAGTGAAGATCACTGGCAGAATCATGATAGGAAGTCTTGTCAAAACAGGGCACTGGAGAGACAGGGTCCCTGCACCTGCAGTTGCTCATGGGGTTTCCTAAATTTGGGCTACTCGGTGGTTTCCAGTCAGAAGGATGGTTAAAAGTTGGAATGAGACTGAAGAAAATAAATGTAGATGGGAAGATGCAGACTGATGACTTTTCAGGGTGCAGATAAATTTGAATTGGGAAAAATGGGAAAGCACTCACCTTGAACCTGGGGGTAGATTTGAAAGTCATGAGATTACAACAGATACATGAAAAAATGCTCAACCTCACTAATCAACAGAGAAATGTAAATTAAAACTACATTGAGATACCCCTAACACCAGTAAGAATGACCAGTAAGAATGACCATCATTAACAAATCAAAAAACAACAGATGCTGGGAAGCATGTGGAGAAAAGGGAATTCTATACTGTACATAACACTTCCACATTGCACACAACATCACTAAGGTCACCTGGTCCTAAACCAGGGGAAGTGAGGACCAGTGGGAGGTCCAAACGTCATCTGTACACAGATCACTTATGTACCTAAACCTGACTTTTACCCCAACATCTGTAAAATAAAAGAGAAAAAAAGAAAAAGTCACTGGCTTAAAAAGACTATTGTTGATAGAAATGACCCCAGGGTCTGAATTTGGCTGTGAGGTCAAGTGAGCAGATGAGTTAGATGAGATGCTAGAAATGACTTCTGTGGAACTGATAGGCTGGACAGGGTAACAGTGATTGTGCTGGAATGGATGGACGAGGAGAGAGGAGGAAAAAGTGATGGGAATCTACACACATGAATGTCTGAGACTTCCTTCTGCATGAGTGAGACTTGAAGGAGGCAGAGGGACAGGTAGGCTAGGAAAACTGGCAGCAAGGTGGGCCAAGTCAGTGGTGCCAGGAGGAGCTGAGACCTGAAAAATGCAAGCAACCAGAGGCAGGGAGCCAGTGGTCTTCCCAGCAGGAAAGGAAAAAAAAAAGAGAGAGAGAGACAGATTGGGTGGCAGTGCCATTTGCCATTTTTCTATTTTATCCTCCAACCTCCATCTTACCCTCCAAGATTGTGCTATTTGTTTTACACCCAGTGTTCTGCCCCCAAGGAGCCTAGATATTTCTGAATCACCATGCAGGGATATTTGGTTTGCAGAGGCAGCTCACCTCTAACCCACTACAGTTGCATTGTAGGTAGTAGCAGCAGTAGCAGTGAAATCGACCTTTTCCTTGGGCAGGGCTTAGGACAGGCAGCTCTTGGTGGGGAAGCCCTGCTTGATGGAATATCTGATGGCTTGTTGCCCGACATCTTCTTCACCAGCATTAGCAACATCAGCAATCCTGGAGAGTTGGACACTAGCATGTCTTTGTTGACTTCTCCACCTGCAAGAGAAGCCTGCGGCTGGGTCAAGGAGCATGGCTGGATCTGTCCCAAGAGGCAGAACTTCCCCAGCAGAGCTGTGTGCACTGGGATCAGTATGTTCTTCTTAGAAGGCGCTGATTGGAGATACATGGGCCTTCTCACTCCAGTTCTTTTTTGAATATGAGCAAGGGAGGTTTCCGTCCAGAAGACCAGAACTGCACCCCATTGAAGTGAGTTCTCTCTAGGTCTCTAGGAACCTGGATGTCAAGGACACTTCCTTCTTGCCAATGTGTGGACCTTTTTCTTGACCTCCTGCTCTTTCATCTCAACCCGATGAAATGACAGCATTGCCTTTTCAGTCTCTTCCTGGGCCCTCACCTTGATCTCCTGGGGGAGCCTGGATGGTATGAGTTTCATAGGACTGAGACCAGCTCAGGTGGGAAAGGCAGGAGGCTACTTGCGGCTGAGAGGAGCGATCCTTGCAGAGATCTCGAGTTCCCAGCCGACAGTGCGATATCTTCTTCCAGGCTTGACCCCACGATACAGGCAGTAGGGTCGCGAGAGAGAAGCCCATGGCCCGCGGGAGGAGACACCACTCCTTCAGGGTGATATAGAGTCTAGGGGGTGGAGACACGACCCAGATGCGGGTTGAGCAGCCTGTAAGGAAGACCGGGGCGAGGAGCAGGCGCAGGAGAGGAGCCGCGGTGGCCCTGGCCATGCGGGGGAGCCTGGCAGAACAGAATTGGTGGGAGCCAGCGGGACGGGAAATCCAGGTTAGCAACGGAATTGTCCGTTGAGGGGGTTGTGCAGCTTGCGATGCTGAGAAAAGAAGAGGACACAGAGACAGGTCTCCTTAGTGACCACCTCCTCTTAGCCAAGCACATGCTGGCCGGCCCCGCGCCTGTGACGTCTCAATAGGGCTCGTGACACAGATGGGGCACACCAGGGATGGTGCGTGGGCCCAGCGGAGAGTGCCAAGAAGAGGGGACAAGTGGTATAGCCCGAGGCCACACCAATGGCCATAAGTATGTTCTAGAGCCTGGGAGCTTCCTGCTGCTGCTTGCAGGTGATTGGCACCAGGTGAGCAACTTGCGGGAACGGGTGGAGACTGCCTGATTTGGGCGATTTCTGACTGGGTGTCCTGCCCTGTCTTCAGGTCACAGGGTGGAGTCTGCTCAAGGCTCAGCCCAGGAGAAGTCTAAGTCCTGCCAGGCTCATCCAGGACTTCTCCCATCTCTACCACTGGTTGCGAGGGTGGACCTGACCTTATGACATCATTCCCAGTAGGGGAGTCTCTTCATTTCTTTTTACACATTGGGCAAAATTCCTTAAACTTTAGAACATTTCTCAAGTGAAACAAGTGGTCATGGCCCAACCAGGCTTTGTACCCTGGCTATGTGATTCCAGAGTGCATGCTCTGACCTTTGTGCTTCCTTATCATGTACACTTTATTTTATTTATTATTTATCTCTCTCTCTCTCTCTCTCTATCTCTCTCTCTATCTATATCTATCATCTATCTATCATCTATCTATTCATTTATTTTCCTAGTCCTTCGTCTACTTAGCACTGCAGTACATCTATAATTAGCTCCTGCTCGCCTAGGAGGAGGTCTTTACTTCAACTCCTAAATTGCCCGTGACCAGTACTGGGCTCCAGTCTCCTCAGATTATATAGTGCGGGGACCACCGATTGTCACCATAGCATCACACCATATTTATCTTCTCATTCAACTTGTTTGTTTTTGTCTACTTTAAATGATGTAAATATATAAAATCAAATGCTAGATCAATTTTGGTCTATACTGAAATAAACTCACTGGTAGATTTTTTTTCATATAAATAAGAATCCAGTTTCTTTGGTCTTTCTGAAATACTTCTGGAAAGCAAATCCATCATTTATCTGCAAGTTAATAATGTAGCAATGGTTCCACCTTTCCCTACCTTGCTTGGGGAGGTGAATCTTCTCTCTCTCTAATTTATTTTTAAATAAACTATATTTTCTAATCTAAAAAATATAAAAAATAATGTAGCAATGTATTCGATGAAAATGTGATCAACACAATGTGGTCATTGTGGACCTGCCAGCTGGATTCACTCCTCCCTACACATTTTTGCCAAATAAATATAGCTGGATGCTCTTATGCCCCCAAAAGGAAACACTGACTCTTGGTGTCAGACAAGGAAAACATGTATTTTTTTCCTAGGTGTTGAAAGATTCAGCATGACAAAAGAGATTTGGAAAATGCTATATACGAGTTTCATCTTGTTTCTTTGGGGGTTTTCATTGCTTTCTTTTCTTTCTTAGGTTGAAGACAAATACATGCAAAGCCAGGAGTCAGAAACCAAGGGTTAGAGATCAGTAAAAATATTTTTATGTTTTTTAACTTTAAGAAAATATATTTAAAAATTACATTGACTTGGTTGACATACTATGCAATTGTTTTTAGCCTTTTGTTCATAATACTTAATAGTATGTCAGAGAACTTTTGGACTTCTATCCCTAACAAGGTTGAAGTTGTTAAGACACAGAATAGTTTTGCTTAGACCCAAATTCTGCTAGAAAAGAGGAGAAATATTATTTTTTTCTAACCTCTTCAGGAGCAGAAATGGTTTAAAGTGATGACATTTAACTATAGTACCTTTATATCATTTGAGGAGAGTTCAGTAAGGAACAATCTTGATTTTGTTTCTATGATATAAATAACAAACTAAAACAAATGTTAGACCCAGATTTTCTGTAGGAACTTTGAAAACATGATCACATGTTGGACTTTTTGAAAATAATAAATTACAGTTATGTTATTACTCGAGCAATTAATCTCTAAGGGAATTGGATATGACAATTTCTAATGTGGAAATTATACATATCCCATGTTGTAGATTGGAAGATTAAAATTGGTAATAGGTAAGTAAAGTTCTATTTAAAAGTTCTATAAAAGATCTTTGTGTTATTTCATGTTATTAATTTCTTATTGCTATATACCTTTTATCATATTGTTCATGCTAGACCGGGCTTTTTGTTTTGCTGCTTTGGAAACCAGGATATTTTTCAATAGCTCAATGGAAATGAATGACCTTATTTGTGAAGCTTGGGAATGAAGCCATAGATATTTCTCAATATCACTTTATGATATATTCTGCAACTAATATAGTCACATATTCATTCTTTGAATTTTGTTGAAAATCTACATTCAACAAGAAGCTTTACTTTAGATTTTGGTAAATATTTTCCAGATCTCAAAAATTTTTTGCTTTGTGGTTTGTATACAGTTTCCTTTTCTTCCTCATCATGTCCTTCTTCTTCCTCCTTCTCATGCTCTTCCTCTTCCCTTTTCTTTTTCTTCATTTAAGAATCATTCTCAATTCACAGGTCATACAAAATGATCTGTGGCCCTGTCTTTGCCTAACCCTGATCTAACAGTTTTGAGAAATCAATTCTTTGAATCAATTATTTGTTTTCCTAATTTGTCCTTACTTTCTTTCAGACTCTAATCAACATGGCATCCAGAGAGCTTCTCTGAAAACATGTCAGATGCTATCTTTCAAATTTCTTCAACAGATTATGCTAAGCAAAAGCCAAAGGCCTCAAAGGACCTCCTGAGCCCTTCATTTTCTTCCTGATTTCATTGTCTTCTTCTCTCCGTACTAAGCCTTCCCTTCCTGAACACACTAATGCCCCTTCTCTTCCTTGAGTACACTGTGAATATTCTTGCTTCATGGCCTTCCCATCTGGCAGTTCCCTTTGTGTGAAATGCTCATTCCCCAGATATGCACATTGTTGTTTTCTAAAACCCTTTAATGTTCCTTCTTAAGTTTCACTTTCAGCATAATTACAAAGTACAACCTCTTCCCGCCAAGTAACACTCTTCATTCCCACTCCTCACATTCAATTTCTCCATAGTGCGTACCCTATGTACTATTCATTTTACCCATTTACTTAATTTTTATTTATATATAATTTTTATTTATATATAAGTAATGGTAATGGAGTCAATACCTCAAGAAGACTTCCAATTCTAAAAGTGTCTACACAAAACAACAGATCTTGAAAATACATAGAAACAAAAACTGATAGAATTGAAAGAAGAATGATATGCCCACAATTATTATGTAAATGTCACCACTCCTCTCTCTGTAACAGAGAAAACGAGTTAGGTAACAAAACAGTAAGCATATAGAAGGTTTGAAAAACACTATTAGGTACTTCATTAAATACTGAAATGATTTAAGGAATACCATGTCCAACAATAGCAAACACATTTTAAAAGGCAAACATAAAGTATTTGGTAGGATATACCATGTGTGAGCCATAAAACAAATGTAAATAAATTTTAAAGAATTAAAATCAAATTAAATTTTCTGACTACCATATTATTAAAGCAGAAATCAGTAATCAAAAACTATCTTTAAAAGTTATTGGAATTTGAACAACATATTTCTAAATAAACCACATGTCAAATAGACATTACATGAAAATTCAGAAAATAATTGGCATTGAACAAATGAAAACATAAAATACAAACTCTGTATGACAAAGCTCAAGCAGTTCTTAGACTTGAAAGACTGCATTGAGGCTGGTCTTGGTGACTTAGCCTATAATCACAGCACTTTGGGAGGCCAAGGAGAATGGATTGCCTGAGCCTGAGGGTTCATGACCAGCCCAGGCAATTTGGTTAGACGTCATCTCTACAGGCGTGTGCATAGTAGCGCACACCTGTAGTTCTGACTATTGCTGGAGCCCAGCAGGTTGATGCTGGGGTGGCTAATGTGCATGCCACTGAGCTCCAACCTGGGTAACAGAGTGAGACTCCAACTACAAAAAAAAAAAAATCTATATTGAAAAGATGTTTATAAAACAAAATAAATGTTTCTGGCTTAATAAACTAAATGAATAAATAAACAAATGTCATTTAAAGATTAAGTTTGAAAATGTAGATCAATAGAAGAAAATAGAGGGTCCAGAAATGGACCTATCTTTTGAAGGGATTTTTGTCTTTGCAACATATGTTGTTGGAAAAATTGGACATTTTATACAAAAAAGTTTCTTGACCCTTATTTCAAATCTTATACAAAAAAAAACCCAATGAATTTCAATCCTAAGTGGAAAACCTAATGCTATAAAGTGTTTAAAGGAAACATTGGAGCATTAAGTAAGACAAAATCTACAAGGTAGGATTAAAAATATTTTTTAAAAAAACATATTTGTTTTAATTAAAACAATGACAATTTGTTTTCTTTTCTTTTTTTTTTTTTGAGTTGGAGTCTCACTCTGTCACACAGACTAGAGTGCAGTGGCTGCTCCCGGCCACTGCAGCCTCGACCTGCTGGGCTCCGGCAATCCTTCTGCCTCAGGCTTCCAAGTAGCTGGAACTACAAGTGCGCGACCACACCTGGCTAGTTTTTGATTTATTGTAGGGATGAGGTCTCGCCAAGTTGCCCAGGCGGGTCTCAAACCCTCAGACTCAAGCAATTCACTCACCTTGGTCTCCCAAAGCACGGGATTACAGCCTGAGCCACTAAACCCGGTCAATTTGTTTTCTTAAAACATACTTAAAAAAATAAACCATAGAAGAAGAGAAACTAGGCTCAGCCTGTAATCTGGCGCCTTTGGGAGGCTGAGGTGAGTGGATTGCCTGAGCCCGTGGGTTCAAGACCCACCTGGGCAATGAGACCTCATCTCTACAATAAATCAAAACATCAGCCGGGCATGGTAGCGCATGCCTGTAATTCCGGCTACTCGGAAGACTGAGGCGGAAGGATCGCCGGAGCCCAGCAGGTCAAGGCTGCGGTGGCCAGGAGCGGCCACTGCACTCCAGTCTGGGTGACAGAGTGAGACTCCAACTCAAAAAAAAAAAAGAAGAAGAAGAAGAAGAAGAGAAACTATTTGTAAAACACACATCTGTGAAAGAATTGGAATTCATTACATAAACCCATTCTCAATAACTTAAAAAATCAATAAAAACTGGGAAAAGATTTGCATAGACATTTTAACTAAAGAAGAAAAATCGGTGGAAGATAAGCACATTTAAAAAGGATATTTAACATTACTAGTAATGTGGGTAATTCAGATTATTCATGAAAAATAAGAATAAAATAACTTTTATAAAGAATTAGACAAGGAAAATACGAAACAAAGAAATTCATAGATGCAAAATTTCTAATAAAATATATATCACACTGAGTCCAGAAATACGTTTAAAAGAATAATACTAATATCCAAGATAGGTTTATTTCTGAGATACAATGACTATTTAACTTTAAACAAATATAAGAATGAAGACAGACTTCTCATCAGAAACTATGCAAGCAAAAAGACACAGAAATGACATCTTTAAAGTACTGAAAAAAATTAATGCATTTATGACACTGAGAAATCAATAGAGAATGGCACAGTCCTAGACATAGAAAAATCATTTGTTCAAAGTCAGTACTGATTACCAATTCTTGATCAAATCACTAAGCAAACTAAGAATGGACGGCAAATTACTTGAAATGCTAAAGAATTTTATAAAATATATATGAAAATTAAATTGACAGTAAATGGTAAAAGATTCTCCTTAAAATTTAAGAATGCAATAGGATTTCTGTGGTCACTCTCTCTTCAATATTGAATTGAATTATCCAAGCAGTGCAATAAACAAACAAAAATATAACATACAGATTGGGATAAACTATTAATATTCATAGATAATATGTTAAAGGGCATACAGATATAGAACAAATATGTCGAAAAAATAGAATTGCACACAAAAGAGTGTGATGTGTATAAAATCAATGTTAAATAACCAGTTGTGTTCCTGTATGCCAGATACAAAAGAAAAGTTTGATTGCCTATGTCATTATACAAAAATTAAGAACAACACAATATACTAATTGAATGACTAGTGAATTTTTGGTGTCATCCAGAAATAGATTTAGGCAATAAAAATGAAGCAGAGTATTAAAAAGAGTTGAAATGAAAAAATGTGATGTTGATATACAGAAATTCATATATGATTTTTCACAACATTTTTATTATTTCAAATTATTTTAAGTCTGGAGAAGAAATATCTTTGAGTTTTCCCTGAATTTCTCTTTAAGAATGAAGTAAAAAAAATAACATTCTTGTCATATATACTTTAGAAATCACTCTCAGTATTCTTAATACTTATAAAAATTACTCTTTTATTGCCCACGTATTTTAACATTTCTTAATTGAATACTATAGAATTTTATGGTAGTTTCTCTACTTTGAATAATTTTAAAATATCAATTTTCTTAGGACTAATTTCGATATGCTGCAATGCAATCTTACCTCTACCTCACTATGCTTCACTTTCCAGCTTAATCTCCTATTTATCCACTCTGTAGATTTATAGAACCATGGAAACTAAAGATGCCAAAACAGTGGCTAAGAGCTTGGCCAAATTTCCTTGGTAAAAACTAGTTCTATCACATTTTAGCAGACTGATATTGAACAAAACTACTGTAACTGTTTGGTTAAATTTCTATAAAATGGCAATATTAATAGTGTTTGTATATTGGGACTTCTCAAAAATTAATTCACAAATTTGCCACATGATAATCTTGTTTAAAAGCTAAGCTTTTAACTCTGTGTAGTGTAGAGCCTGGTCATCTATATTTTAAAACAATATCCAGGTGGCAATTGTTAAAAGTTGCTGATTAGTGTTACCCATTATGTTGCAAGGGTCTATATCATGGGGTCTGAAACAATGCATTTTTTTTGTGAAAACTAAATAAGTTCACCAATGCAAAATAATTAATTCAGTGAATTTCACATAGCAAGATATTATACATTATCATTAGCATTATGAGGATAATTAAAATGATATGGCCTAGTATATTTATTTGCCGGATGATATGTGTTACCAAGGGAGGTTGAAATAAGTTGTACATCACTCATAAGTGGACCCTGAATATTTACTGGAATACTATAAGAAAGGGAATATAGTATTATTATAGTATTATAATCCCAACAGTAGCAGGATACTGCCAAGGTAGGAGTGGGGACAACATCAATAAGGGTACCTGACAAAGTGAGGAAAAAAGAGAGGCCCAAACTTTACCTGTATGATGTCCACTTGTACACCTAATCTTGAATTGTACCCCACATCTTTAAAATAAAATATGAAGAAGAAAATTGAGGTATGAAATAAAGATACCTCCCTGACCAAAGGAATTTAACTTTGAGGAAATAGATATAATAGAGAATTCTGAAAAAGGTTTCAAATAAATATATTGAACATCTTTAAACAGGTAAAGGAAGCAAGAACAACCATAAAAACAGTAGCTATGGGACTATTGAGGGAATCATCTAGAAATCTTGAAAATGACAAATATTGCTATGAATTTGTTGGGAAAACCCCCTAAGGCAGAATAAACACCAGACTGACTGACATAGTGGAAAAGAGAATTAATAACTGGAATGATAATACTAAGAAAGTTTCCCAGACAGCAGAATGGAGAGATGAAGAGAAGGAAAATGTTGAGACCCAAGACCTTGGAAAAACAAACTATGGAGCATCTGATTACAAGAAGTATGCTGGTTGAGAAAAAAGCTCTGACATACAGCGACCATGTTGGAGGCAAAAGACCCCATGGATCCTGTTTAATAAACTTTTCGTTTCTTTGCCTGTGCATGCTCGCAATTATAATACAATTTGCTGACTGATTACAACATTTTCAATTAATACTATAAATTATATATACAATATGTTATGATTTCCATCGAAAGAACTTAAACAGTAAAAATTATTCATAGAAAACTTTTTAAGTTTTGCTTAAGCTTTTAAGTTTCCTTTTCCCAAAAGTTAACTTTAACCTCCTGTTCCTGAAGGCTAATTTTAAAACTCTTTCTTTCTTAATTATATTGTTTTTGCCTTTAGTGAAGCTGGACTTGTAGAACATAAAAAAACAAGTTACACCAAAACTCCCCTGTCACGGTTTCTGCCTCAAGTCAAGCTGGTCAACAAGTTACTATGGCAACGAGATTCTTTACATATTAGCCACACCCAAATATATTAAAAAATAGGTTTTAAATATAATCATAATTATACTTTTAATATGTTTTAAAATAAAATAAAAAATAAGTTTAAATAAGTTTATAGGTTTATAATAATAAAAAATTCATACTAGTGATGATTAAAATTAAAAAAAATTTAATAAAAATAAATTCATAAGATATAATTTAGGTTTAAATTTAACATAGTATTAAGTTTAATCATTAAATAAATCATTAAATAAAAAAAATATTAAGCTTATATATAATAAAAAATTTATATAATTCATTGTGTGGTTTTATAATTAAAATTAGTTTTAAAACAATTAATAGTAAATTAAATTTTAAAAAATATCATAATAAATTATTTTGTTAAATCATAAAAAGTTAAAAAATATTATATTAAGTAAAAATAACGATAATTTATAAAACATAAATTATTCATGAAATATTATGGAAAACAGTTTATAAAACTATTATTAAAATCATACACTTGTTATTTTGATGCAAGCTTTATAAAACACGATATACATCACAAAATTTTAATTATTAATTGTTACCTTGAACAAAAATCTTTTGTAAAATATGTTATACATCATGAGATCTATAAGCCCCCAACAGATATTTGTCATACTGCTGGAGGTTATAGAAAATGGTATATAAGCTGAAAAAAGTTTAAATAAAATCAAAACAGTCCTTGGCCAGACTAAACCCAAAAAAACTGCCTCTGAGTCGTTTCTTCTTCGCCGTGTCCTGATTCCCCTGGTTCAGGTCCAACCCCCCTCGGTCAAAGCCGGACTCCAACAGGAAAATATAAAGAATTTAGAAGTCATAGATAGCAGATCGGGACATGTGTGCAAATATAAAGTTCAAGAAGCAGATGGAATGGCAGAAAGACAGATTTGAAGAGATGTTAGCCAAGATTTTACAAAGTTGAAGAAATACTTCCATTATCAAATAGAAACAACAACATAAAAAACTAAATTGCATTCAGGATAAATAAAAATAAATTACTCCTATACACCTTAGAGTAAAACTGATGAGTACAAAGTTTCCTGTTGTGGAGTATTGACATGATTACATGGATATGCTTTTGTTTCATAATTTGGTCACCGTTATTGGCTTTGTTCTTGAAAGAATTTTATAATTGTTTCAGAAACAGAAAAAAATGCCTTGTTCACAATACAATAAATTACATGATATAGGAATTTTTCCCTAAAAAACTGCAAGGGCTTTGACACTTAGCTCCATTTCTCCATTTTATGGCCATCAAGTACCACTTAGACCTGTCACAGAAACAAAGAATTGAGGATCACCAGTCCAAATCCATAAGCAGACCCTGATCAATGATCATTAATGCTATAAGAAAGGGATTGGCAGTAGTGGGAAACTGCCAGGGGTGGGGGTGGAGGGGGGGGGCACATCTCATCAGTAAGTGCACCTGATCTCAAACTAGGTGAAGTGGGGATCAAAGGGAGGCCCACATTTTACCTACACAATGACCATTTGTATAGCTAACCCTGAATTGTACCCCATAACTTTGAAATAAAATAAAATATAAAAAAAAGAAAACAAAGAAATCACTTGCACAGTCACATAAAATAATCCCAGAGAAATTGCCCAATATTTCTTTGGCAATTACTTTCTACCAACTTTGATCACACTATCCCTTTTCCATCATCTAGAATATATTTGAATGCTACTTATGCTAGAATAGTTTTATACATTTGTCAAATTCATACATTGTTACCATCCCTGGGAATCCTTCCACAATTGCCCCAAAACTCTGTTGCTTGCCTGTTCCTCTGAACTGCTACTTATTTTCTCTTCTCTGCCAATCCTTTGGCAGTTCTGTTCAACTTCTTTTCAACACGTTTGTTGAAAATGTTTAAAGCTTATCCCAAGTTGAATGCATTGACTGATTGTGTGTGTGTGTGTGTGTGTGTGTGTGTGTGTGCGCGCGTGCGTGTGTGTGATGATTGATTGATCATATTCAGAATGACAAATAACTCGGGTAAATTTTCCAGGAAAAGATCAACATTTATACTTTTTTAAAAATTTATTTTTATTTGTTTTAAAGATGTGAGGTACGACTAAAGATTAGGTAGATATGTGGTTGTACTGGTAAGCTTTAGGTCTCCCTTTGGCCCCAAGTAGCCTGGTTTGAGATCAGATACCCTTATTAATGTTATGTGCCCCTACTCCCCTGGCAGTTTCCTGCTGCTGCCAATCCCTTTCTTCTGGTATTATGATAAATATTCAAGGTCTGCTTATGATTGAGAACATGTGGTGCTCAGTTATTTGTTTCTGTACTATATAACTGAAGGTCGATTTCTGTACTATATTACAGATTCTAAGTCTATCCAAGGTGCTGCAAAGTCAATGATTTTGTCCTTCTTTATGGCTGCATAATATTCCATAATATATACGTACCATATTTTTTTATCCAGTTCACTTTTGATGGGCAGCACTGATGGTTCCATGTCTTTGCTATTGTGAATAATGCTGCAATAAGCATGAGTATGCAAGCATCTTTTTTATAAAATGATTTGAGTTCCTCCAGGTATCTTCCCAGAAGAGGAATTGCCAGGTCATATGGAAGGTCGATTTTTAGATCTTTTAGGAATAACTTCATTGTCTTCCATAGATGTTGTACTAGTTTTCACTTCCACTAAGAGTGTAGAAACAATCCTTCTTGCCTGCATTCTCTCCAAAATCTGTTGTTTTTTGAGTTATTGATGATGGCCATCCTGACTGGAGTTAGATGGTATGTCAGTGTGGTTTTAATTTGCATTATTTGATAACTAGAGAGGCTGAGTATTTTTTGATGTATTTGTTAGCTGCGTGTATGTCTTCTTTTGAGAAATGTCTATTCATATTTTTTGTCCACTTTTTAAAAGGGCTGTGTTTTCTTTCCTTTCAGCACATTTTAGTTCTTTGTAGATACTGATTGTTAGGTCTTTGTCAGATATATAGTTGGCAAATATTTTTTCCATTCTTTAGGTGGAGTCTCTTTGCTATTGAAGGTTAATTTGGCTTTGAAGAAGCTTTTCTGTTTGATGAAGTCTTATTTGTCAATCTCATCTTTTATGGCATGGGCATTTGTGATTTTGATCAGGAATTATTTGCCTATTCCAATTTCCATAAGTGTGTCTCCTACATTTTCTAAGATTCTTATAGGTTGAGGTGTTGCATTCAATCTTTGGACCCTTTAGAGTTGATTTCTGTGTATGGTGATATATAAGGTTCCTGCTTCAATCTTCTGCATGTGGTCAGACAGTTTTCCCAGCACCATTTACTGAATAGGTTCTCATTTTCCCAGTGGTCATCAGTGGGGACTTTCTTGAAGATTAGTTGAGAAAATGAGGTTTTGCTTCCAGAATCTCTATGTTGTTCCATCGGTCTATATGCCTGTGCTTATTCCAATACCAGGCTGTTTTTATTATTGTAGCCTCACAATAAATAATGCCTGGTCATGCGATTCCTCTCAATTTGTTTCTTTTGCTAAGTATTGTTTTGGCTATTTGTGGTCTTTTATATTTCCTTGTGAATTTCTGTATTGTTGTTTCCAGTCCCGAGAAGAATGACACTGGTAATTTAATGGGTATTGCATTGAATCTGCAGATTGCCTTTGGAAAGATGGACATCTTAACAATGTTGATTCTTCCTATCCATGAACATGGAATATTTCTCCATTTGTTTGTGTCTTCTTGGATTTCTTTGAGCAGTGTTTTATAGTTCTCATTGTAAAGGACTTTCATCTCTGGTTAGGAAGATGCTGAGATCTTTCATTTTTTTTGTGGCAATTGTGAATGGCATTGTCCTTTTTTTTTGGGTCTCTTCCTGTTTGTTGTTGGTGTATAGGAATGCAACTGTCTTTTTCATGTTCATTTTGTACCCTGAGACTTTAAAAAAGTCCTTTATCAGTGCAAGCAGATTTTTGACAGATTCTCTTGAATTTTCAAGGTATAGGATCATATCATCAGCAAAAAGGGATGGCTTGACTTTCTCTTTTCCTATTTGGATATCTCTGATTTTCTTCTCTTGTCTAATTGCCCGAGCTAGGATTTCCAACACAATATTGAACAAGAGAGGTGAGAGTGGACAGCCTTGTCTTGTTCCAGTTTTCAGGGAAAAAGTTTCCAGTTTCTGCCCATTTAGCAATATGTTAGCTGTGGGTTTATTGTAGATGGCACTTACTACTTTGAGGCATGCTCCTTTTATACCTAGGTGTTTGAGAGTTTTTACCAAGAAGGGATGCTGGATTTTATAAAAACCTTTTTCTGCATCTAATGATATAATCATGTGGTTCTTGTGTTTACATCTGTTGATACATTTAATTACATTTTAGTTCTTGCAGATGTTGAACCAGCCCAGTATCCTGGGGATGAAGTCTACTTGGTCATGGTGGATAATTTTTGAGATATGTTTTTGGAGCCAATTTGCTGGAATCTTGTTGAGGATTTTTGCATCTATGTTCATAAGGGATATTGACCTGTATTTCTCTTTTTCTGTTGGATATTTACCCAGTTTGGGTATCAGTGTGATGTTAGCTCTGTAAAATGATTTGGGGAGAATTCCATCTTTCTTAATTGCCTGGAATACTTTCAATAAGATTGATATCAACTCCTCCTTGTACATTTCATAGAATTCTGCTGGAAAGCCATCTAGTCCAGGATGTTTCTTGATAGGTAGTTTTCGTATGACCAAGTCAATTTCCTGGGTTGTTATTGGTCTATTTAGTGTCTCAGTGTCTTCATGTTTCAACCTGTGGAAGTTGTATGATGTCAGAAAGTCCTCCATTTCATTTAGGCTATCAAGTTTGTTTCCATATAGGTGTACATAGTAATCTCTGATAATCTTTTGTATTTCTTCAGGGTCAGTTGTGTTTGGATCTTCTGTATTTCTGATTGTGTTGATTTGAGCTTTTTCTCTCTTTTTCTTGGTCATTCTGTGTAGGGGCCCATCAATCCTTTTAATTCTTTCAAATAAGCAGCATTTTTGTTGTTGATGATGTTTTCTATGATATTTTTGTCTTCTATGTCCCATATTTGGGATCTTGTTTTTGTGACTTGTATCCTTCTGATAAAGTTAGGGGTTTAGTGTTCTTTTTCCAGCTCCCTTAGGTGATTTGTTAGGCTTTCCACTTGTGATCTTTCCTTTTTCTTGATGTGTGCTCATAGAGATATAAATTCCCCTCCTAGAATGGAGAATGGAGAATAGAGAATACAGGTTTTGGTAAGATGTTTCTTTATTTTCATTTGTTTCCAGGAATCTTTCAATTTCTACGTTAATTTCAGTGTTGACCCAGTAGTTGTTCAGCATAATACTGTTTAGTGTCCATGTTTTTGTGGGCTTTGGGAACATGTTGTTGGTTTTGATATATATTTTTATTCCACTGTGGTATAGAATGTGCATGGCAACATTTCAACCTTATTTAATTTGTTTATACTTGATTTATGGCCAAGAATTTGATTGATTTTGGAGTATGTTCTATGTGGTGATGAGAAGAATGTATATTCTGTGCTTGTTGGTTGGAATAATCTATAGGTGTCTATTAAGTCCATTTGGTCGAGTGTCAAGTTTAGGTTCTGGATCTCCTTGTTGATTTTTTGCCACTATCATCTTTCTAGGGCTGTCAGTGGGGTATTCAAGTCCCCTGCCATAATAGTGTTAGAGTCAGTATCTTTTAAAAGTTTATTTAATAGTGGCTTTATTAATGCTGGTGCTACTGTCTTGGGTGCATATATGTTTAGGATGGATATTTCTTGTTGATGGATTGAAACTTTTATCATTATGTAATGTTCTTTTGCATTTAAAAATTTCTTTCATAGCTTAAAGGTTGCTTTGTCTGGTATTAAGATTGCAACTCCTGTCTGCTTTTGTGATTCATTTGCCTGGAAACTTGTTTTCCATCCTTTAACTTTGAGTCTGTGTACATCCCTTGGAGTGAGATAAGTCTCCTTAATGCAGCAAATGATTGGGTCATGGTTTTTTATTCAGTCTGCCATTCTGTGTCTTTTCAGTGGTACACTTAGTCCATTCACATTCAGGCTGATTATTGAAATGTGATTGCTTATCCCTCTCATGAGGTTCTTATAAAGTGTTTTCTTTGTTTGCTTGTTTTCTTTTAGCTTTGAGGTTTATGTATGTGCATGTTTTCAAGTTTCTTTTTGCACTGTATTCTCTGTTGATTTTGTGCTCTGCTGTTCTCTTGGAAAGTGTGTGATCATTCTTTTTTTTTTCTTTCTTCTGTGCTTGACACCTTTTTAAGTGTCTTCTGTAGAACTGGCCTGGAAGTGCATAATCTCTTAGAGATTGATTGTCTGGGAAGGATTTTAATTCTCCATCACTGATGAAGCTGAGCTTGGCTGCATGGAAAATTCTTGGTTGAAAGTGTTTATCTTTGAGGACTTTGAATATAGGGCTCCAGTCCCTTTTTGCTTGTAGTGTTTCTGCCAATAGGTCTGCTGCTATTCTGATTGGTTTTCTCTGGTAGGTGGTCTGACCTTTCTCTCTTGTTGCCTTTAGAATTTTTTCTTTTGTGCCTACTTTGTCTAAGGGTTGATCTTCTCATTTGACATCTTGTGGGAGTTCTCTGTATCTCTTGTGCTTGGCTGGTCACATCCGTGATGATTGGGAAAGTTTCCTTGAATTACCTCCTGGGATACTGCTCCAAGTTACTCTCATTTTCCCTTTCTTCTTCTGGGATACAAATCAGGTGTAGGTTCAGCCTTGTAATATAATCACACATCTATTATAGACTTTGTTCTTTCATTCTGAGTCCTCTTTCTATATTTTTCTACAGAACAGGTTAATTCCATGTTCTGGTCTTGAAGTTCTGAGATTCATTTTTTTATTATAAAGATGTGGGGTACAATTCAGCATTAGGTATACACACATTGATTATGCAGGTACCCTTGTTGATGAGGTATGCCCCTCCTTCCCATAGCAGTTTCTCTCAACTGCCAATCCCACCCCCCTTCCCTGACGGTTTCCCCTTACTGCCAAACTCTTTGTTATAGTATTAAAATTGTTCAAGGTCCACTTATGAGTGAGAACATATGGTACTCTGTTCTTTATTTTTGTGATCACTGAGTATGATCGACTTCAAAACCATCCCAGTTGCTGCAAAGTGCATATATTTGTCCATCTTTATGGCTGCATAATATTCCATTGTGTATATGTACCACATTTTCTTTATCTAGTTCAGCTTCAATGGGCAACATAGTTGGTTCCATGTTTTTGCTATTGTGAATAGCGCTATAAGTAACATACGTGTGCAGGTATCTTTTTTGTAGAATGATTTGAATTCCACTGGGTATATTCCCAATAGGGTAATTGCTGGGTCTTTTGGAAGGTCAATTTCTAGTTCTTTCAGAAATTGCCATGCTGTAGTCCAAAAAGGTTGCACTAATTTGCATTCCCACCAGCAGTGGAGAAGTGTCCTTTTTTCTCCACATCCTTGCCAGCAGCTGTTATTGTTTGTTTTATTAATGATGACCATCCTTACTGGGGTTAGATAGTATCTCAGTGTGGTTTTGATTTGCATTTCTCTGATGATGAGTGAGGTTGAGCACTTTTTCATGCATCTGTTGGCTGCCCTTATATCTTCTTCTGAGAAGTATCTATTCATGTCTTTTGCTCACTTTTTAAAGAGACTGTTGGTTTCTTTCCTTTCAGTGCATTTGAGTTCCTTGTAGATCCTAGATGTTAGGCCTCTGTCAGATATACAGTTGGCAAATATTTTTTCCCATTCTGTGGGCTGTCTCCCTGCTTTCTTGATGATTATTTTATGCAGGAACTCATTAGTTTGATGAGGTCCCACTTGTCTGTCTTATGCCTTTAAGATATTGGCCTTTAGATTCTGAATAGGAATTGGTTGTCAGTTCCAATTTCCATAAGGGTGTCTCCTGCATTTTCTAAGATTCTTGTAGTTTGAAATTTTATGTTAAGTCTTTAATCCATTTATAGTTAATTTTTGTGTATGGTGATTGGTAGGCATCCTGTTTCAATCTTCTGCAAATGGTCAGTCAGTTTTCCCAGCACGATTTACTGAATAGATTCTCCTCTCCCCAGTGGTTATTGTTGGATACTCTGTCAAAGATGAGTTGGTTTAGAAATTGAGGTTTTTCTTCTGGAATCTCTATCCTGTTCCATTGGTCTTGTGCCTGTTGTACCAATACCAGGCTGTTTTGATTACTGTAGCCTTATAGTAAAGTTTAAAGTCTGGAAGTGTGAAACCTCCTGCTTTGTTTCTTTTGTTAAGAATTGTTTTGGCTATTTGTGATCGTTTATGTTTCCATATGAATTTCTGTAATGTCATTTCCAGGTCTGAGAAGAATCATGTTGGTAACTTAATGAGTATTGTGTTGAATCTGTAGATTGTCTTTGGTAGGATGGACATTTTAACAATGTTGATTCGTCCTATCTATGAGCATGGAATATTTTTCCATTTTTTTGTGTCTTCTTGGATTTCTTTGAGCAGTGTTTTATAGTGCTCATTGTAAAGGTCTTTCACTTCTCTGGTTAGTAAGATGCCATGGTATTTCATTTTTTTTGTGGTTATTGTGAATGGAATTGTGCCTTCTATTTGGGTTTCTTCCTACTTTTTGTTGTTGTATAGGAATGCAACTGTCTTTTTCATATTTATTTTGTACCCTGAGACTTTACCAAAGTCTCTTATCAGTGCAAGCAGGCTTTTGACAGATTCTCTTAGGATCATATCATCAGCAAAGATGGATAAGTTGAATTCCTCTTTTCCTACTTGGATACCCCTGATTTTCTTCTCTTGTCTAATTGCCCAAGCTAGAACTTCCAACACAATATTGAATGAGAGGGGTGAGAGTGGGCAACCTTGTCTTGTTCCAGTTTTCAGGGGAAGTATTTCCAGCTACTGTCCGTTTAACATTATGTTAGCTGTGGGATTATCATAGATGGCACTTACTATTTTTTGGTATGTTCCTTCTATACCTAGGTGTTTGAAGGCTTTTTATCAAAAAGGGATGCTGGATTTTATCAAAGGATTTTCTGCATCTAATGAGATTATGTGGTTCTTGTTTTTCCATCTGTTGATGTATTTAATGACATTGATGGTCTTGTGGATGTTGAACCAGCCCTGGTTCGTGGAATGAAGCCTGCTTAGTAATGGTGGATGACTTTTGAGATGTGTTTTTGGATCTGATTTGCTAGAATCTTATTGAGGACTTTTGCATCTATGTTCAGAAGGGATATTGGTCTGTAGTTCTCTTTTTTTGTTGGATCTCTCCCCAATTTGGGTAGTAGTGTGATATTAGCTTCATAAAATGATTTGGGGAGAATTCCATCTTTCTCAATTGCCTGGAATACTTTCAGTGGGGTTGGTATCAGCTCTTCCTTGTACGTTTGTAGAATTCTGCTGGAGAACAATCTGGTCCAGGGCTTTTTTTGGTAGGTAGTTTTCGTATAAAAGAGTCAATTTCCTGGGTTGTTACTGGCCTATTTAGAGTCTCAGTGTCTTCTTGTTTCAACCTGGGGAGGTTGTGTGATGTCAGAAAGTCCTCATTTAATTCAAATTATCAGATTTTTTTTCCCATATAGGTGTACATTGTAATCTCTGATTTTTTTTGTATTTATTTGGGGTCAGTTGTGATTTGATCTTCTATATTTCTGATTATGTTGATTTAGACTTTTTCTCTCTTTTTCTAGGTAATTCTGGCTAGAGGCCCATTAATCTTGTTAATTCTTTCAAATAAGCAGCTTTTTTGTTGTTGATGATGTTTTCTGTGATGTTTTTGTCTACTATGTCTTGTACTTGGGCTCTTATTTTTGTGATTTGGATTCTTCTTCTAAAGTTGGGGTTTTGGTGGCTTTCTCTTTCCAGCTCCCTTAGGAGATTTTTAGACTCTCAATTTCTTCTTTGATTTCGGTGTTGACCCAGTAGTTTTTCAGCATCATGCTGTTTAGTGTCCATGTTCTTGTGGACTTGGGGACAGTTGTGATTTGATCTTCTGTATTTCTGATTATGTTGATTTAGTTGATATTAATTTGTATTCCACTGTGGTCTGAGAAGATGCATGGCAATATTTCAACCTTATGGCATTTGTTTATGCTTGATTTATGGACAAAAAAGTAATCAACCTTGGAGTATGTTCTATGTGGTAATGAGTAGAATGTATATTCTGTGGTTATTGAGTAGAAAATCTGTAGGTATCTGGGCTCGGTGGCTCAGCCTGTAATCCCGTGCCTTTGGGAGGCTGAGGTGAGTGGATTGCCTGAGCCCGTGGGTTCAAGACCAGCCTGGGCAACTTGGCGAGACCTCATCTCTACCATAAATCAAAATGAGCTGGGCATAGTAGCACACACCTGCAGTTCCAGCTACTTGGAAGGCTGAGGCGGAAGGATCGCCGGAGCCCAGCAGGTGGAGGCTGCGGTGGCTGGGAGTGGTCATTGCACTCCAGTCTGGATAACAGTGAGACTCCAACTCAAAAAAAAA
Organism: Carlito syrichta; assembly: GCF_000164805.1. NCBI lineage: Eukaryota > Metazoa > Chordata > Mammalia > Primates > Tarsiidae > Carlito > Carlito syrichta. Next base: position 147,236 of record NW_007246693.1, on the reverse strand, counting down.
AAAAAAGAAAGAGAAAAGAAAATCTGTACGTATCTATTAAGTCCATTTGGTCAAGTATCAAGTTTAGGTTCTGGATCTCCATGTTGACTTTTTGCCTCAATGATCTATCTAGGGCTGTCAGTGGGGAATTCAAGTACCCTGCTATAATAGTGTTAGAGTCAATATCTTTTTTTAGTTTACTTAGTAGTTATTTTATAAATGCTGGTGCTCCTGTGTTGGGCGCATATATGTTTAGGATGGATATTATTTATTGAGGGATTGAACCTTTTGTCATTATGTAGTCTTTTAAAATTTTTGATAACTTAAAATTGTTTTGTCTAATATTAAGATCGCAACTTCTGCCTTCTTTTGTGATCCATTTGCCTGAAAATTTATTTTCTAACCTTTAACTTTGAGTCTGTTTGCATCCCTTGAAGTGAGATGAGTCTCCTCGATTCAGCAAATAATTGGGTCATGGTTTCTTTTTTTTTTTTTGAGTTGGAGTCTCACTCTGTCACCCAGACTGGAGTGCAGTGGCCACTCCCGGCCACCGCAGCCTCAACCTGCTGGGCTCTGGCGATCCTTCCGCCTCAGCCTTCCGAGTAGCCAGAACTACCGGCATGTGCTACCACACCTGGCTGATTTTTTGATTTTATTGTAGAGATGAGGTCTCTCTGCCCAGGGGGGTCTTGAACCCGTGGGCTCAGGCAATCCACTCACCTCAGCCTCCCAAAGGCGCGGGATTACAGGTTGAGCCACTGAGCCTGGCTAATGGTTTCTTATTCAGTCTGCCCTTTAGTGTCTTTTCAGTGGTGCGTTTAGTCCATTTACATTCAGCCTGATTATTGAAATATGATTCTGTATCCCTTTCTTGACATTCTTATAAAGCTTTTCCTTTGCTTGTTTTCTTTTGGCTTTGGGGTGAATGTATATGTGTGTTTTCAAGTTTCTTGTTTCGCTGTATTCTCTGCTGAATCTGTCTCTGCTGTTCTCTTGGGACATGTGTGGTCAATCTTTTTCTTCTTTCTTCTGTGCTTAATACATTTTTAAGTGTCTCCTGTAGAGCTGGTCTAGAAACTACTAAATCTCTTAGGGATTGGTTATCTGGGAAGGATTTTAATTCTCCATCACTGATGAAGCTGAGCTTGGCTGGATAAGAAATTCTTGTTTTAATTATTTATCTTTGAGGACTTTGAATATAGGTCTCCAGTCCCTTCTTGTTTGTAGTGTTTCTGTGGATTGGTCTGCTGCTATTCTGATTGTTTTTCCCCAGTAGGCAATCTGACCTTTCTTTCTTGCTGCCTTTAAGATTTTTACTTTTGTGCCTATTTTGTTAGGGAAATTACTATGTGTCTATGGGTTGGCCTTCTCATTTGATGTCTTTGGTGGGTTCTCTGTATCTCTTTTGCTTGGCTGGTCACATCCTCTGGTGAAATGGGGAATGTTTTCTTGGAATTCTTGCTCCAAGTTGTTCTCCATTTCCCTTTCCTCTGAGATACCAATCAGGTGTAAGTTAGGTCTCGTGATATAATCACACATCTCTTGTAGGCTTTTTCCTTCTTTCTGAGTCTTCTTACTATGTTTTTAACAGATCAGATTAATTTCATGTTTTGGTGTTCAAGTTCTGAGATTCTTTTTTCAGCTAGATTAATTCTACTTTCCATGCTGTCATCTTGTTATTTATTTTCTGGATGAAATCTTTTATAGCCAAAATCTCTTTTACAAGTTCTTTCAGTGTTGCATCTTGCCTTTCTTGAGTACTATTCACTCTTCCCGACCATTTCCTAATCACTGTCATATTCTGGGGATGGTCTTTGGTGACTCCCATTGTTTGGGAACCAAGGTCTGATTTTTCAGGAGTTTTGTGTTTGGTAGACTTGAAATTGCCTGAGGTCTTCCTTTGGCTTTTCCTCATTTGTGACAGATCTCTTGTTTTTCTCTCTAGTTCTGTTATTCAGTGTCAGTGGGAGAGGTTTTCCCTCTGACATTTTCTCACACCTCTCTTCTTCCCTGATCCAGGCTCTGGTTTTGTTCTATTATAAAATAGGATGGTGGATAGGAAGCTTTGCTATCTCTTGTAGTCTTTGAAATTTAAATAAAGTGGGGGATGGAGTGCTAGGAATCAGATACCACTTGCAAATTAAAATGTTGACTTATTGTGGTATGTGTTCCCTGAGACCCACTCTCCACTACCACTGTATATGAAGATGCAAAGCCAAAACTAGTGCAAAAGTAACTGAACACAGACACACACACTCCTAAATAAACTGGAATAACACTGAAACAAAACAAAACAATCAGTAGCAAAAGGCCCCCAAGAAAACTAAACACACACACACCTAGCTCAAAGTGAATAAAGAAGAGAAACAGAAAGAAGGAAAAAACAGGCGGGGGGGGGGATTCAGATAGAACTCTCACACATCTATTGACATTCTCCTAAAGTATAAAAAAAATAAAAAAAATAAAAAAGGCCCAGAAGAACAAAAACCAACAACCACAACAAAATCAAAAGATGAATACTCAACCACTTACATAAACACAAAACCAGAAAATGATAAAAGAAGAACGGAACAAAAAGAAAAGAAAAAATTTTTTTTTAAATTTATTTATTTTTTGGGCAGAGATGCAGATCAAACTCTCAAATACACATTCATTCACAAATGAAAAATATTTTTAAAATAGATGAACTAACAAGCAAACAGTCAAAAAAACTTTTTTATTTAAAAATTAGTTGAAAATTTGAAAACAAAAATAAAAAACAAAAAAAACTGCCCTCCGGTCATTGTTTCTCTAAGCAGGTCTCTCCTACAGAGCCACATCTTTCACTCTCTCCTCAGGGAATGAAGCAGGGAAGGAGTGGGGACAGTGGAGGTATGTGGGCTGCAGGCCTCCCCCTCACTCTCTTATGGTCAGGGAGAACTCTGGTGGGGAGATACGGGACTGTCTCTTCCTCATGTATGTACTCACACTGGGGTGCCACAGCCAGACCTATCCTGGAATGGAGCTCTCGTATTTTGATTGATGTCCAGGCTCCGCATGGGTTTGTCCCTCTCAGTCATGGCCCAGTTGTGTGGGTCTGATGTTCAGAGCATTGCTGGAAAGGAAGGGGCTTGGGTCATCCCCAAACTCACCACTGATCTCTTTGGAGTTCTTCCTTCTTTTTTGGCCACACATTTTGTCCCACAGCTGGATCAGGGTAGGAGGTAGGACACCTGGAACTCAGCACTCGTCAGGTCCCTCTGAAATTTGTGCTCTCAGGACATTCCCTCTGGGCCACAGTCAATTCCTGAGTAGTGGATCTGCCAGTCACAGAGATGAATCTGTTGCTCCATGGTGAACCAGTTGGAGCACTTTCCTGCCCCGCCTTCAATATGATGGTGGGGTGCCTCTCTTGTCCTCTTCCATGGGAACTTGCCTCTGGACTACATCCGCAGCCCCTTCCAGTGCCCTATCAGGTGCTGAAATGGTGAGGCAAAGCCCAGAGCTATCTCTCTTCTGTTTCAATGCTGAGGGAGAGCCTGGGGCAATAGTTCCTCACTGCCACTTTTTCAAAGGAAAATTTCTGTCCATTAAAAAAAAAAAATGGCACTCGCTTCTGTGACCATTGTTCTCTTTGAAATTCTTCCTCATACTTTTTTGACAAAATTTTTTTAAAGTTAAGAATAGAAAGCTGATTGGAGATAGAGACCTACACAAAGGGTGGGGGGAGAAAGAGAGAATAGAGAGAGAGGGAAAGGGAAAGGTAGAAGGCAAGGTAAAGGATTAAAGATAGGGGGAGAGAGAGAAGAAGGACTAGAGAGAGAGGAAGAGAAAAAGAGAGGGAAGAAAAGAGAATAAAAGAAAGAGAAAAAATATGAGAGAGAGAGAGAGAGAGAGAGGTGGTTTCATCTAACATTGCACAAATCACTGGTAGGTGAGTCTCATAATTCAGTGAAAGGTTTTGTTTTGTCTGCCTTAGACTGTTTTAATTGGGTGTTTGTCACTTGCAACACAGAAATACTGGACCAGCGAAACCTTTCTCTGCATGATTTTGCAAAATTGATGTAATTATTGTGCATTGAAATGTTTCTTCAAGAACTACCAATCAAAAAGGGAAAAACTTCTTAAAATTTTTAGGACTGTGTATGGGCAGAATTTATAGCCTATATATGTAAAACTTGCCTATTTTTTCATTTTAGATAAAAGAAGTTTAAAAAGCACTTGAACAGTATAATAACTAAGGCATTGTGCAGATTATAAATATTATAAAAATAATTCAATTGGTTTTTAAAAATTACATGAGTGAGACAGTGGCATGAAAGGAAGTATAATGGATTGAGGAAAAATATAGCACAAAATACTTGAAGGCCCCGTATGAATTCTTTGACAGCAAAAAGAGAATTGGATCAGCAACAATTTAAAATGTTGATTGTAATTTACAGACAGCAGTAACATAAAAGTGGATTTAGATTCTGGTCAAAATAGACAAAAATTTTTCTCCTTTACATGATTTATCAGATCATCAGAAATAAGTGATTGAAATAAGGATTTTCTTAAAAGCATTTCTGAAATCTAATGTATCTGTGGTTATTTTACGTGAAAAATCTCAAGAAAAAAACTTTTCCTGATATTATGTACCAAATCTATATTTTCCTGAGTAACTGGTATAACTTAGTAGATGACTACAACTTGATGAAACTCTATAATGGCTAGTGGTTTTGTAACTTTAATTCAATCATAGTTGTTTTGAAATTGATTTGAAAGTTTCTGCAAAATTTATAAATATAACTAAAGTTGAAATCATTATTTAAACTTATATTTATATTGTTATTTTTCCAACAGTCTGACAGCGACAGCATTGCCAATAGCATTATATTGGAGAATCACAGAATTCTATATACATCACAGTAGACATTATGTCGTTCACATTCTTGCTTTTACATACAAGGACATTGATGCCAAAAGAGGTACAAAGTTACCTTGTTGGTTCCAAAGAATTAGAAAAATTGGGAGGAAAAGTTGGGCTTGTTGTTTTTTAAATTACAGTGAGCATTGTTTTTGCTCCACTCAGTATCCCTCTATTATGAGTAGAACTGTCTTATCTCAAAAGAAATGCTCAAATCCTAATCCCCAGTTCCTATAAATTAACTGTTTTCTTTGGAGATTGGGTCTTTGCAGATGTAATGAAGTTTAGATGAGGCTATATTGGATTATTGCAATAGGCCCTAATCCAATGATTGGTGTCCTTAGAAGAAGAGGAAGAGATTGCAGAGGGAGAGAAAATGTGAAGACACAGGCAGACACATAGGGAGAAGGCCATGTGAAGACACAGGCAGAGACTGGAGTGATATGTCTACAAGCCAAGAAACTCCAAGGATCACTGGCAACCCCGAAGCGAAAAAAGAGACAAAGAACAGATTCTTCCTCAGAGACTCCACAAGAAACCTGCTCAGCCTTGAGGGCATAGCTTCCCAGGGCTCAGATGTTTAACTCCTAGCCCAGTGTCACTAGAATGCAAACCATTGAGTCGAAGAATTATTCCAGATTCTTAAGATTTCATGTTTGCCTGGTTGGATTTGAATTTGCCCAAGATCTGCTACTCCTCCATTTTTTCTTGTTTCTCCCTTTTTGTAATGGAAATATCTCTTCTATTCCTGTCCCACCCTTATATTTTGAAAGCATATAACATGTTTGCTTTGACAGGTTAACAGCTGGAGAGCCATTTGTCTCAGCATGAATCCACTATGAGTCTGTCTCATATCTAATTTAGATGAGACTTTGAACTTTAATATAAATTTAGTGAAAGAACAAGTTAAACCATTTGGGATGATTGGAATAAAATGTATATATCTTACATGTGAGAAGGGCCAAAATTTGGTGGAACCAGGGGCAAAATTATGTGATCTGAGTGATTGTGTCTCCCTAAAATTCATTATGCTAAAATTAATCAATATTATAATATTATGAAATGGGAACTTTTAGTGCCTTCATAAATGGCATTAGTGCCTTTATAAAAGAGGTTCAAGGAAGGAAATCTCCCTTCATACACAGACAATGTTAAAATTTTTGTGTGTTGCGTTCAAGTATTTTTTTTAAACTTAAGCAGAGAAAAATAATTCAGTATATATTTTCCCAAATACTGACCATTTCTTTTGACCTTCTTTCATTGCTGACGTATTATATTCTCCTCTAGTATAATTTGTTTATAGCAAGAAGAAATTCCTTGTTCACCCTTCCACAAGGTATTCCCCGCTTATCTATAGATATTATATTCCAAGAACCTTAGCAAATTCTTGAAACTCAAAATAGCATTCAACCCTAAATATCCTTGCAGCTTGAGATGCAGAAACAAAGATTGCACAAATTTCTTTTTCCATCTAAAGCAATTTCACAGATACAATGCTTGTTTTTGCCTTAGGTCTCATCAACTTCTGCACACAATTTTGTTTTTCTCTTTGTATGTCGAGAACTCTCATTTTTTCACTTAAAAGAAGCACTTCACAGCTCTTCTTTGGCATATCCAAATCGCCAGCATTACTCTTCTTGCACTTTGGGGCCAATACACAATCAAATATGGGTTATGTGAACATAAGCACTCCAATACCATGATAGTCTAACTGGTAAATCAGATGACTACCAAGCAACTGGTGGGCGGGCAGCATGAACAATGTGGGATGCTGGACACAAGGGTGAATCAAATCCCTGGTAGAAGAGTTCATCAGTTACTCAGAATGGTGTGCAACTTAAAACTGAAACCATGAAAAGCAAAACTGAATAAGGTGAACTTATTGTATATGAAGTTGCAGGGAGAAGCTGCCATCTATTAGGGATAGACTCTCACCAGACACAGAATCTGTCAGCACCTTGATCTTGCATGTTCTAGACTCTGGAATCATAAGAAATAAATGTGCTTCATACACCATCTTGTGTATACTATTTTTGTTACAGCAGCTTGAACAGACTAAGCAAGTTTTCATGGCACATAATTTCCCACACTTTAACCTTTCTGTATTAAATATAAATTGTACTTTTGTTCAGAATAGAACTAATCTTTTTCTAAAAATCTAAACTGACAAATTATCTCTTTTAATTGGTATGCCTAGGCTATCTTTATTTAATACAATTACTGACAGATTTGAATTTATCTATTGCTCTCTTATGTTTCTGTTTGCCCACAGTAGTTTCTGTCCTTTTTTTTTCTTCTTTTCCCACCTTTGAAACACTATTTGAAAGTGTTTTAGAATTTCATTTAATTTTTCCATTGGAATTTTGGGTGGTTATCTTTACTATTTTACTAATTGCTCTGGAATAAATATTTGATACATATATGGAGAGGCCAGAAATTATGTATAAAAATATTCTGTTTATTCTTACATGTTTAAATTTCAGTCACCTTCAAAATACTCTTTGTTTGATGCAATATACCTATCAATATACTTTTTCCAATGCTCAAAACAGTTTTTGAATTCCTTTATTTTTATGCATTCTCATGCTTGTACCATTTTTGTTTTGTTTTACCTCTTCTGCATCAGCAAAAAAATTTTCCTTTGAGGACTTTTCTCATCCAGAGAATCAAAAAGTCACTCAGAATGAGAATTGGTGAATAGGAAGGGTGAGGCGTGGAGGTCATGCTGCTTTTGGGCAAAAACTGCTGAACACTCAGTGCTATATGGGCAGGTGCATTGTTATGGTGGAAGAACCAGTCACCTATCTGCCACAACTCATATTTATTCCAAAATGTTTTCAAAATTTTCAGATAAAACATTTGGATGTCTGTATTATCCAGAAGTACACATTCTGAATGTACTACAAGGGACCCACCCTGCAAAACATTATTTCAGGTATATTTTGGGGGGTGTCTCCCCACATCCATGCATATATACAGATATAGATATATAAATACATGCTATATGTAAACCTAGATAGATAGATGTAACTGATATATACTTTTTACACTTTTTTTAGAGATGTTATTTTATTTTTTCAAATTAAACACCAATCAAGTTTATGTTATAGTTGGCTTATATATTTTATCTGTTTACATTGTGTACACTGTATGTCCCAACACACAGGCAACTTGACAATTTTTGCTTTTTATAATCAAACATATTTTTTAAACTTACACAAAGAAAAATAATCCAGTATATATTCATCATGCTATTCACCATTTCTATTGCCCTTCCTTCATGGCTAACATACTACATTTTCCTCTGGGATAATTTTCTTTCAACCTGAACAACCTTTCTGACATTTCTTTCTTTGTAAGAGAAGCTCTGCTGGCAATCAATTCTGTTAGGTTTCCTTCACTGGAAAATGCTGGTTTAGTGTCAACCCTGAAAGATATTTTTGCTGAAGATACAATTACATAGCTGGAAGTACCCTCATTTAAATAGATTCATGCATAGTTTAATCACAAGGATAACTTCTGGGAAATATATTGTTAGGTGATTTCATCATTGTGAAAAAATCATAAGGCATACTTACACAAACCTAGGTAGTAGAGTTTACTACACAACCAGGCTGTGTGGTACAGCCTATTGATTCCAGGGTACAAACTGGAACAGCATGTTACTGTACTAAACACTGTAGGCAATGGTAACACAAGGCTATGTATTTATGTACCTAAACATACTTTAACTTAAAAAGTTATAATAAAAATATGCTATGAAAGATTTAAAATGATACACTAGTATAGAGTACTTACAATGAATGAAGCTTTCAGGACTGGAAGCTGTTCTGGATGAGTCAGTGACTGAGTCACCAATGAATATAAAGGTATAGAATATTATTGTATACCACTGTAGACTTTATAAACACTGTACACTTAGGCTACACGATGTTTTTAAAAAGATACTTTTCTTACTTCAACAATAAATAAACCTTAGCTTACTGCTAGTTTCTACTTTTTAATCTTTTAAAATATTTTTACTCTTGCAATAGTACTTAGCTTAAACCACTAACACATTGTACAGCTGTACAAAAGCATTTTTTTCTTGAAATCTCTATAAGGTCTTCTCCATTTTTATTTACTTTTTAAACTGTTTGTTAAAAATTAAAACACAGACACACACATTAACCTGGACCTACACAGTGTCAGGATCACCAATATCACTATCTTCTACTTTGTATCTTGACCCACTGAAAGTTCTTCAGTAGCAATGAAGCTGTCATCACCTATGATAATAATGCCTTTTTCTGGAAGACTTCTTGAAGTGTCTGCTAAGGCTGTTTTACAGTTAATTTTGTAAGAAGTAGAAGAAGTATGTTCCAAAATAATTGCAAAAAGTATGGCACAGTAAATATGTAGTTATTTACAATCACTGTCAAGTATCGTGCAATCATATAATTGTATGTCCTATACTTGTATATGACTGGCAGTGCAGTAAATCTGTTTACACTGGCATCACTGCAAACATGTTTTTTTTTCTCTTGGTCTGTTAATTGGCAAATTGCATTGAATAATTTCTTAAATATTGATAGATACTTACTTGAAATAAATTCCACTTAATTTCAGTGTATAATTTATTTTAGACATTGTTATATTCAACATACTACATTTATTGAAGATTCTCATCTAAATTTATGAAAGTTATTGTTCTGTAGTTTTCCTTTCCTTTCTCCTCATTCTTTCATTCTTCTTTTTCTTTTAAAAAATCTTTTACAAAAATGTCTTGTTTGTAATGCTGATTTCATAAAATTAGTTGGGACATCTTTCCTCCTATTTATTTTTTTGCTGAAAACTTTATGAAAAACTGCTATCAATCATTCTTGAAATGTTTGGTAAAATTTTCTCATTAAGCAATCTGGTCCTGGGGATTTATGTTTCAGAAATTTTAAAATTGGAAATTAAATTTTTGAAGGGTTATCAGACTCTGCTGGTACATGCCTAGTGATTTTCTTGGCTTTGAGATCACTTTATATCATATTAAAATAACAGTTCTGGCTTTTTTACTTTTTAAAACATGCTACCATAATGATCGCTAATTCATTTATTACTGTTAACCTACCTATGCCATGTTTCAAGTGAGTTTTTTATAAATAGCAGTAGCTGAGTAGCATTTTGTTTTATTGTATAAACTCTTTTTATGAACTCTGAGTATTTATAACTATGTCAATAAACTTTCTTTTATGGTGCTTGAGGTTATTTACATTTAAAGTAGTTACTGACATGTTGAATATTATGTTTGCCACTTTATGTATTACATATTTTTGGAAAGGGAAATCCTTCTGTTTTTTTTTTGTTGTTGTTGTTCTTTTGTTTCTCTTGTGTTGTTGTTTTTCTTTATTCATTTATCTTATGAGGGAAATTTGTTTTTTCCACATCTTGTCTAATGCTAATTATGCTTCAATGACTATGGAAGTGCTAATGTCTTCAGGGTACTGATTTTCATTTTTGGATAACTACCCCAAAATGAAATTGTTGGATCATATGGCAATACTCTTGTTAATTTGTTGAGGAACCTTTATATATTTTTTCATATTGATTGTACTAATACATTGACATCTTATGTGTACAGTAATTCCAACTTCTCCACATTCTAACCAACACTTGTCGTTTTCCATTTTAATAATAGACATTCTGACAGGTGTGAAGTTATATCACATTGTACGTGTGTGGTGTGTTTGTGTGTGTGTGTGTGTGTGTGTGTGCGCACGCGAGCGTGACTGTGTGTGTGAATCTGCTTATCTTGTTTTATTACAATAGCTTTATGAGTACCAATAGCTTTTTGTTACAAAGCTGCATTGTATACCACAGGCTTTAAGTGTACACATCACTCGTACTGGTGCAAATCGTGCCCAGTGGGTAATTTTCTACCCTCCTTCTCTTCTTGCCCTCTCTCTTCAAAGTCTCCAATGTCCATGATACCATTTTTTATGTGTTTGCTGACTCTCAGCTTAGCTTCCACTAATAAGTGATGCCATACAGTACTTAGTTTGTTATTTACATTTCTGCATTACTTCATGTAGAATGACAATCTCCAATTCTACCCAGGATGCTGCAAAAGCATTATCTTATTCTTTTTATGTCTGAACAATTCCACGGTGATTTGTGTGTATGTGTCTGTGTGTATATGTGTGTGTATATGTGTTTATAAATGTATGTATATATATGTTAAAAAATCGTATCCTCACTGTGTAGTCTTAACATCCTTATTGGTGATCAAATGACCACATACGCGTAGGTTAATTTCTATTTCATTAGTATATATGCATATCTGTATACTCATGTTATACTCTTTTATTTGCTGTAGCTTTGTAATATATTTTGAAGTCAGGAAATGTATTATATCCATCTTTGTTCTTTTTTCTCAAGGTTGTTTGGCATTCATGTTTATCTGTTCTCTGTGCAGATTGACTTTATTTATTCCTGTAAAACAAAATGCCTCCTGATTTTTGCTACAGATAAAATTAAATATGTCGATTACTTTTGGTAGCATAGACGTTTTAACAATATTAAGTCGTCCAATCCATGAACAGGATATCTTTCTATTTGTTTGTGTCTTTCTTATTTGCTTCAATATTTTGTAGTTTTCATTATATGTCTTCTACTTCCTTAGTTACAATTGATTTTTGTATGTTTGTTAAGTATCCTGTAACTTTCCAGAATTCTTTTTTAAATTCTAACAATTTTGGAGCAGAGTCTGTTAGCTTTTATATAAATATATATATGACAATGTCATTTCCAAACAGAAATTCTCTTACTTCTATTATTCTTATATGCATCTATTTTATATTATTTTCTTGTCTAATTTCTCAAGTTAAGACTCCCAGCACTATGATGAACATAGCTTTGAGAGTGGCCATGGTTGTCTTGTTCCTAATCTTAATGCAAACACTTTTAGCTTTTCACTCCTGATTATCATGTTAGTTGTAAGCTTTTATATAGTTTTATTGTCTTGAGGTAACTTCTGTGTATCTGAGTTTCTTTTAACATTATTATCATCAAAGTGTGTAAGTTATTGAAATGTTTCTTCTGGCATCTACTTAAATAAGCATGTAACTTTTATCCTTTATTTTATAAATGTAGTGAGTCACATAACTCATTTGCATAGTTGAAACATTCTTGTATAACAGAGATACATCCCAGTTTCACGGAGTATGATGCTTTTAATGTGCTTCTGGATTCAGTTTGCCTGCTTTTTATTGAGGACTTTTATATCTATATTCCAGCATATTGGTGTGTAATTTTGTTGTGTTGTCTTTGTCTGGGCTTGGTATCTAGGTCATCCTACTCCCATTAAATGCATTTGGAAGTATTCACAATTCTTCAGTTTTTTGAAAGAATTTGAAAATATTAGCATTTATATTTTTACTGTTTTGTACAACTCACCAGTGAAGTCATTGAGTCCTTGACTTTTCTTTGTTGAGAAAATCCTTGACTTTACCTTGCTGAGAGGTTTTATTTTTGTTACTGATTCAATCTCTGATCTACTATAGGTCTGTTCAGATTTTCTACTTGTTTCTGTTGTAGTCTTCTTAGGTTTTATGTTTCTTAGATTGTTCCCATTTGTTCGAGGTTGTCCAGAGTTTGGGGGATATAATTATTTAAAATAGCCTCCAATTTAAAAAAAAATTCTGTGGCATTTCAGTCATATACTATGTTTACTTTTAATTCTATCTATTTGCATCTTCACTCTTTCTCATTTTCTTTCTTTAAAAAAAAAACTAAGGGTGTGTTGCTTCTGATTATCTGTTCAATAAACCACTTACTTGTTTTTATTGATTTTTTATTGCTCCTTTATTCTCTACTTAATTTATTTCTGCTCCAATCTGTAAAAATAGACTTCTGAATTTTTCACAAAGAGAAATTGCCCAAGAATTGTAGCTGAATACATGTGTTTGTGGAGAGAATCAAGGTCTAGGTGACCTACACCACATGTTGCTGACTTGTCTTTTCATCAATTGAATATTGAATATTAGAACAACCTTGCATTCCAAAGAATTCTCATTTGGTCACAGGTTGTTCTCTTTTATTAATACTGTAAGACTTGATGTTCTAACAATTTTTTTTCGAATGTTGGTGTTTATATTAATGAAAGATATATTTCAGTAGTTTTTTTTTACAATATGTTTTCTGGTTTGGGATTATATTAATATTGGTTCCATTGTACTAGTTAAAATGCATTTCATTTTAAAAAATTTTCTGAGCTATTTACATAAAATTTATATTATTTATATGTTTAGTAATAGTCGCCTGTGAGTTCATACATACGTAAAATTTTTTTGTGGAGTTTTAACATGATTTTTAATATTTTAATTTCTATCAAAATAATGTTATATACACTTGAATTTTCATAATTTTTACATTTCAATAAATTTTTCAATCTCAGCTAAGTTTTTCAACTTATTGTCATGTAGTTGTTCATACTATGATGTTGATATCTTTTTAATCCTAAAAGATTTGTGCTATCATAACCTCTGTCACTTTTGATTTAGGTGACTTGTGTGCGTGTTTTTATTTTGTTTCCAATTGTTCTGGCTAGATCCCTATTTTTTTTTTTTTTACTTAAAAATAATTTATAAAATTGTTTGTTTAGGAGCATTATTTGGAATATGTGTTTCCAAATATTTGGAGATCAGCCAGGGGTTCTTCTGTTGCTGATTTTCATTCAATTATGAACAAAGGATACTCTGTATTATTTAACTATTATTACTTTCATTAATAATTTAAATTTCTCATAATTTTTTAAAATCTACGTTTAAGGAGACAATTGTTTCATAGTTCAGAATATAATGTAGGCTGTGCTTAGCCTGTAATCCCAGCACTTTGGGGGGCCAAGGCGAGTGGATTACCCAGCAGGTTCAAGACCAGCCTGGGCAACTTAGCGAGACCTCGTCTCTACAATAAATAAAAAATTAGCCAGGAACAAAAGCGTGCACCTGTAGTTCCTGCTACTTGGAATGTTGAGATGGAAGATGAGCGCTGGGGTGACCATGAGTGTGCCACTGCACTCCAGCCTGGGTGACAGAGTGAGACTCCAACTCAAAAACAACAAACAAATAAGCAAGCAAAACAAAACAAAAAAAGTCTGGAATCTCTATCCTGTTACATTGGTCTATATACCTGTCCTTGTACCAATACCAGGCTGTTTTGATTATTGTAGCTTTATAATAGAGTTTAAAGTCTGAGAGTATGATACTTCCTGCTCTGCTTTTTTTTCTGTGGATTGTGCTCGTGATTCATGGTGGTTTATTTTTCAATATGAATTCCTGTATTATCATTTCCAAGTCTGAGAAGAATGCTGCTGGCAATTTAATGTGTATTGCATTAAATCTGTAGATTGCCTTGGGTAAGATGAACATCTTAACAATGTTGATTTTTCCAATCCATGAGCATGGAATATTTTTCCATTTGTTTGCACAATCTTTGATTTCTTTGAGCAGTGTTTTGTAGTTTTCATTGTAAAGTTCTTTCATGTTTCTGGTTAGGAAGATGACAAGCTATTTAATTTTTTTCTGGCTACTAATGGGATTGTACTTTTTATTTGGGTTTCTGTTTGTTTATTGGTGGTATATAGAAATGAGACTGCCTTTTGCACATTGATACCTGCACATGTATGTTTATTGCAGCATTGTTCACAGTAGCAAGAATATGGAACCAACTGTGCTGCCCATAAAAAGAGGACTGCATTAAAAAATGTGGTACATATACACAATGGAATATTATGTAGCCATAAAGAACGACAAATATATGGACTTTGCAGCAACCTGGATGGATTTGGAGATGATCATATTCAGTGATTTATCACAGAAACAAAGAACAGAGTTCCATATGTTCTCATTTATAAGAGAAACTTGAGCAATTATAATGCTATAAGAAAGTGATTGACAGTAATGGGAAACTGTTGGTGTGTGTGGGGGTGGGATTGACTGTTGAGGGAAACTGCTAGGGGAGGTAGGGGCATACCTCATTAACAGGGGTACCTGCATGATCAATGTCTGTATACCTAACCCTGAATTGTATCCCACATATTTAAAATAAAAATCAAAAATAACAAAAATAAAAGTTAAAAAAAGAAAAGAAAAAGAAGAATTTTAGTCTATTGTAAATTCATATGAAATATCTAGAAATGTCAATTAAATTATGTTGATTGATAATGTTGTTCAAAACTTCTTTATCTGTACTGATTTCCTGTCTACTTAATTTATTTGATCCATTAGTAAAATATTGAAATCTTATTATAATTGTGAAATTTTCTACGTCTCCTAGTACTTCAGTTAAGTTTTGCCTCATATATTTTGAAGCTCTGTTCTACACATAAGTAATAAAATTGGGTACTCTTGATTCGCACTCTTATTATGCTGAAATTACCTTTTGTATTCCCATTAGTATTATTTGTCCTAAAATATATTTTAATATCAATATAGCCATTTCAGCTTTCTCTTGTTTGCAGTTAATATTTAATAACTTTTTCTTCTTTTCTCTGTAATTCGTCTATATCATTTTAATTAAAAAAGAATGACAGTAGGCTGATAACACTGAGTTTTACTTTTTATCAAATCTTATTTTTCTGTCTTTAACTTGAGATTTTTATGTTATTTATATTCAATGTTATCAATATTGTTGGGTTAGTCTAGCTATTGTTATATATGGCATATTGTTCAAAATGTTTTTGATCGGATGTTTTTTCTATCTCTTATATAGTTTTTAGTATATTTTGAGTAATTTTAATGATCCTATATACTTTCTTTTTTTTTTTTTTTTGAGTTGGAGTCTCACTCTGTCACCCAGACTGGAGAGCAGTGGCCGCTCCCGGCCACCACAGCCTCGACCTGCTGGGCGCCGATGATCCTTCCGCCTCAGCCTTCTGAGTAGCCAGAATTACAGGCGTGCACTACCATGCCTGGCTAATGTTTTGATTTTATTGTAGGGATGAGGTCTCTTCTGCCCAGGTGGATCTCGAACCCACGGGCTCAGGCAATCCACTCACCTCAGCCTCCCAAAAGCGTGGAATTACAGGCTGAGCCACCGGGCCTGGCTGATCCTGTATACTTTCTCTGCACTCCCAGCTCCATGTCTTCATCTCAGTGGGCACACCAGGATCTGTTTGGATTTCCCTTGGCAGGGTCATGGTTGAGACATTCTCCCAAAAACATATGCTGGCACAGTCATAGAATCAATCTCATTTTTTCATCTTCCAGAAATTATGACCCATAATTGCCTGACTTACAATGCTTTGAAAACCATTGATTGATTTATTTTGTCCTTTTGTTGTTGTTGTTTTAGATAAGGAAAATCTTGTTGGAAGGTAAATATAGTCCCTGTACTCTATCTTGATTAGGAAAAAATATGTCTAATTCTAAGTAGTTTTATCTTACATTAGCAAGTATAGTATAGCAGATAAAGAATCTCAAAAGTTATTATATTTTTAGCTAAAAAACCTTTCCATGTCTGTTTCTAAATACCCTCAGTTTATAATAAGTATTCAGGAATCACAAAAGATGTTTTTAAAAAACTCATAAAGTTCCCAATTATCTTAATGGGGCTAATATTTTCCCCGTTAGTCATATCTGCCTCCTTCTTTGCTCCATATGATCCTAAGCTAATGAGAACTGCACAGTTTCTTAAGAAAAATGAACATCATTGATATGTCAGAAAAAAAACCAACTAAAGTACATGAGCTACTTGTTGTCTTATCATAATCTTTAAAATAAACCTGTTGCCTCATTCCCATTTGGCCAATACAAATGCACGAAGTCTATTTTAAAAAGTAATGTGATAATATATATCATTGATTTTACGTACCACATTTATCATTAATTTTGACTGCATATGTTAACAGCACTACAATTAAGAAGCTGATATTAACATTTATTCTATAACAGCCATGTTACTAGTATAATGTGAACATTATATATATATATATATAAAGTTTGAGTAGAAACTGAAATTGAATTTAGCATATTGAGTACAGTGAAAGCAGTATTTCAAGGAAATGAAAGATCAATATTGTACCTTTAATGAATGATCAAGAGTACTTTCAAAAATTATCATTTGGAGATTATTAATTGTTTCCCTAAACTATTTTATTAACTCAACCCATAATATCGAACTGCTATAACTGGAGAAAGGTGTGATATAGTATATTAAATATGGTGATTAACTTATATACCAAAACTACCTCCAACAAAATAATATGCCTACAAGGGACTTATGTCCTAAACTTCTGTGACTCTCTTTGATGCATGCACCATGCATCAAGTACAAAGAGAGATGTTTTATTGCAGTCAGACCTGCTTTTCTATTGTAGTCATACTACTTTTTCGTTGAGATTAAAAAACAAAACAAAACTCCTTAACCTCTCTCCCCCAGCCTCTCTCCACTTTGAAAATCTGAGGGTTTTGACATTGAAGGCATGCTGTTATTCTCCAGGGAAATGTAATGTGCAAAATCATTTTCTGAAATTTGACATATATAGCTAATATTCACAACTCTGTGTTTTGACAGATAAAAGGTGCCATTTAAAGAGCATTTGACGAGACTCTAGTGTGGCTGATGAAGGAACACAGTATGGACAGCTGGGTATCAGGCCTTCCTGAAGGCCTGCCATGTGTCAACTAGAATCATACTGATCATCTACACTTATTCCCATTGCTGCCCACCCCTAATAATATTGAACTCTGGTTCTCACTATAAGTGGAAAGTCCCAGCCCAGTGGACACCTAACAGTGACCACAGTGGGTATTCATGAGACAGAAAACACAAAATGGGATCTTGCTCAGACTTTCTCTCTTGCTTCCTCTGTCTCTTCACTGACCCTGGTTCTTACTTGCGTGGCTCTTCATGCTGTACCCTACCTCCTCTTTCTGGGGATCTATTGCTGTCCTCATGGGCCATCATAAGTCCAGTTCATCTGTGTGATTGTCAACAACCAATAACACTGAGTATCTTCATTTCTACTCCACTGCTGGAGAGATTTCTTAGAGTCAGACATGCTCTTGAGATCTATATCATGACTGTAACAGTTAGAAGTTGTTTGATTCTATGAGTCTTAGTTGTCCTCACTAGAACGCACATCTGAAGATCACACTCCCAGGAGACTTCTGAGAGCATCCTTCCAGCTATGCCTCAGAATAAATATATAGGTAGAAAATGGAACAGTTCATTGCTATTGCATTACCAAATGTAAAAGTTAATAGAATAGACAAATGAAAGCAAACATGATTTGCAGAGATGTAAGAAGATAGATGTCATGTCCAGCCTCTCTGGTTGAAGTGGGAATCAGTGAGGATGACTGGCTTAAGTAAAACTGAACAAAAAGCTTTTAAATATTTTTAAAAGCTATATCAGCAAGTGAAGTTTCCTGGCACAAATCAGGGTGGATAAGATCTCCAATGAGGTGAGTAAAATAAAAGAAATGGATAAAAGAATAGAGGGAAGAGGAGAGGGTGACTCTCCCCTTCTGAGCTTTATTTCATTCTGTTACTGATGATAAAGTCAAACTAAGCAAAATATTTAAAAAGCTTTGTTCGGAGTCAATATGAGTGACAATGGTCCAAAGTACAGTGGTCTTAAGAGATCCCGAAAAAGTGTGTCTGAGGTAGTCACATTAGAGGTTTGTTTGATACATTTTGGGGAGACAGATGTTATAGGTAAAGATATACATCAATACATGCAAAGTATTATTGAATTGGCCAAGAAAGATGAGACATAATGATGCAGGGGCTTATAATTTATATAATACGTGAATTCAAAGGTTTTCTGATTGGCAGATGGTTGAAAGAGTGAAGCTTTGTCTAAAAATTTAAGAAGTCAGTAGAAAGCAATGCTTAAACAAAAATAACAAGATGTGAAAGTCAAGACCCTTGTTATGTAGATGATGTCTCATGGATGGCAGCCCTCAGAGAGCAGGTGATACCATCTGAGTCAGGTTGAAATTTTATATCTTATTGCCACAATAAAAGCGCCTGGCTTTTCAGCCTTATGATCTTTTGTTTAATGTTAATGCCAGTCAATGGAGCCTAAACTCCAAAAGGGAGGATTTATAAGGAAGCTTCTCCAACCCATCTTCTTCCATGACCCGGGATTTAGTATTTCAGGTTCCTCTGAGGTTCTCTTAGTCAAAAGAGGTGGTCTAAGTTGGTTGGGGGCTTTGGATTTTATGTTTGGTTTACTCTAGACTGACATCTCTGACACACTGATTTCACACAGAGACTTCAGGGCTCAAAATGGGAAGTTATAAAGGCAGCTACTTCCATATCCTAGTTCCTAGGACACACAATTTTACATAAAGTCTGGCTTGAAACACATCAGCCCTCATACATGTTAATTCTTCCTCCACAGCAAAGTCAAAGAACAAAGGCATGTGAGCAGAGGCAGATTAACAAGAACAAAGTTTTTATATATATCACATCTGGGAAAGATAAGGGGCCATTTAGTCAAATCTGTAGGGGAAGAAAGGCACCTGTAAACAGCAGTGACCATTCTCCCAATCTTAAGACTAGAGAGATCTGGCCCAGAGCCTGGGTCATTCACCTCAACAGACAAGCCAGGGAGGTTCTTGGCTTATGGTACATGCAGGTCTCTTCTATTCTTGATGGTGGAGTGTCTGAAATACAGTGTCTTCTAACTGAACTGGTCTGCCTCATGGTCTCCCATATACAAACACACTCATACACACATGCACACACAACTTTTGAGGGTTTGGGAATCTGACTTATTTTATTAGGGCAGGTTAAGTACACCTTAAAGGGACTGAGTATCTTTTGTCATGGACCAAAGCCTCATTATTTAATGGGATCCATGAGAAGAGTCATCCATGGAATGGTGGCTTCTGATGCCCTTATCAGGTGCCGGGCTGCCCCAGTGACTGTTTTCCATCCTTTATATCACAGGCCACAGTTGTTCTGACCAAGAGTTTCCAAATACAAGTATTCTATCAACATGCTGTCTACTCTAAAGTCACAAGGAACAAACTTACTGGGTGGTTCCCTGGTGTTTTTACTCAAAGGAAGAAAAGAGGGCTTCCTATGAATCTACAGTCCTGTTCTCCATTGTACCATTCATGTATAGCAATGGGACCTCAGGAGCTCTGTGTGATAGGGGTCATTCCTGGATGCAGGGGAGACTGGAAGCAGACAGCCTTGAAAGGGGGAGGGTCCTACTGCACTGGAGTCAAAGGATGACTTGAATGATGAAGTTGCCCAGGTGCTACTCACTAGAGTGGAGGTCGCTGGAGGAATCATGATAGGAAGTATTGTCAAAACATGGCACTGAAGAGACAGGGTCGTGTCCTGCCGGCAGGAAGAAGAAACCAATTCAGTAAGAAAATTGCCCGTTAAGGGCTGATTGTGTGGCCAGAGATCGCAAGAAAAGAGTTAGTCAAGGAGATCAGTCTCCTTTGCGACCTACTCCTTTCTCACCCAAGTAAACACGGGCCAGCCCCGTGCCTGTGACGTCTCAATAGGGCTCGTGACACAAACGGGTCATGCCCGGGAGGGCACGTGGGCCCAAACGACGGCCAAGAAGAGGTGACAACGGGTACTGCACAAGGCCCCAGTAACCGCCAGCGCAGATGGACGTTCTGGTGCCTGGGCACTTTATGCTGCTGCTTGCAGCTGGTTGGCATCGGGTGGGCCACTCTGTGGGGATTGATGTGGACTGCCTGACTTGGGCACTCAGGAGCTGCGTGTCCTAGACCTATCCTCCTGCTCAAAGCTCAGCTCAGTAGTAACCCAGGTCCTGCCAGGTTCCTCGAGGCTCTCTGCTATCTCCATGGTCACCCTAGTCGTGAGGGTCATTTGCCCAGCTATGAAGAGTTCCGAGGATGTGACAGGGTGCTCGGACTTGATTTACCTTGCACCCTATGACATTTCTTCCCAGAATTCAAGATCTCGTTTTTGTTTTTTTTTTTTAACAAATTGGGTAAAATCACTTAAGCTTTAGAAGGTTCCTCAGGTGATTCATGTGGTAGTGGCCCAGTCAGGCTTTGAACCTGGGCTATGTGATTCCAGAGTACATGCTCTGGTCTGTATGACTCCTTTTATGTACACTTCTTATCTTTTATTCCTGTAGTTATTGACATACCTAGCATAGTGTCATATCGTTAATGAGCTCATACATACCTAGATTGTCACTACAGAATCATACTACATTTCTCATTCAACTTTGCAGCCTAGATTTTGTTTTTTCTTTGTTGTTGTTTTGCTTTGCTTTGTCTACTTTAAAGAATGTAAATATATAAAATTATATTCTAGATCAATTTTGGTTTGTAATGAAAGAAACTCACCAGTAGATTTTTCCATATAATAGATGAGAATCTAGTTTCTTTGGCCTTCCTAGAATATGTCTAGAAAGTAAATGCGTCATTTATTTGCAAGTTAATAGTGGAGCAATGTATTCTATGAAAATATGATCAACATGATGTGGCCATTGTGAGCCTGCCAGCTAGTTCCACTCTTCCCAACAGTTTTTGCCTAATAAATATAACTCAATATTCTTATGCTCAAGAGAGAAAACTTTGACTCTTAGGTATCAGGACATCATTTTCCTAGAGTTTGGAAGCTTTAACATGACAAAAGACATTTGGAAAATCCTATGCATATCTTTCATTTTGTTTCTTTGGGTGTTTTCATTGACTTCTTTTCTCTCTTAGGCTGAGGTTGTGTACCATACAAATGACATGAAAAACCAAGAGTCAGAAACCAACAATGGGAGATGAGTATAATTTTTAAAAATCTTTTTACTTTAAAAATCTATTTAAAAATTACAATGACATAATTAACATACTACACAATTATTTTTAGCCTTCTGCTAATAATCTTTATTTAATTGTATGTCAGACAAAATTTGGACTTTCATCTCAAACAAGGCAATTGTTACAAAAGAGTTTTGCCAAGACCCAAATTCTTTTTGAAATGAGTGAAAATATTAGAAGCCCTTTCTAATCTCTCTAGGAGCAGGAATGATTTAAAGTGATGGCATTTAACTATAGTTTCTTGATATAATTTGAGGACAGTTCAATAAGGAATAATCTTGATTTTGTTTCTTTGAAATAAATAACAAGCAGGAACGAATGTTGAACCCAGGTTTCCTATAGTAACTCTGAAAACACATTATCATATGTCAGACTTTTTGAAAACAGTAAATTACAGTCATGCCATTCCTTGAGCAATCTATCATTAAAGATTTTAGATATAGTAATCTCATTTCTTTTTTTTACTTTAAAGGTGTAGGGTACAATTCAGATTTAGGTAGATAAGAGATCATTGTACAGGTGTAGTTTGGGTCTCCCTTTGGTCCCCACATTGACCTAGTGTGATATCAGGTATACTTACTGATGTTATGTGCCTTCCTCTCCCTCCCCTGGCTGTCAAACTTTTTCTTATAGTATTCTGATAAATGTTCAGAGTCAGCCTATGAGTGAGAGCATGTGGTACTCAGTTCTTTGTTTTTTGTAATAGATTACTGAGTATGATAGACTCTAAATTCATCCAAGTTGCTGCTAAGTTCATAATTTCATTCTTCTTTATGACTGCATAATATTCCATCATGCGTATGGACCTCATTTTTTTATGCAGTTCACTTTTTTTTTTTTTTGAGTTGGAGTCTCACTCGGTTGCCCAGATTGGAGTGCAGTGGCTGCTCCCGGCCACAGTAGCCTCGCCTGCTGGGCTCCAGCGATCCTTCCGCCTCCGCCTTCCAAGTAGCCGGAATTATAGGCATGCGCTACCACGCCTGGCTGATTTTTTGATTTATTGTAGAGATGAGGTCTGGCTGCCCAGGTGGGCCTCAAACCCGCGGGCTCAGACAATTCATTCACCTCAGACTCCCAAAGGCTCGGGATTACAGGCTGAGCCACCGAACCTGGCTTCCCGTTCACTTTTGATGGTCAACACGGTTGCTTCCATGTTTTTGCTATTGCAAATAATGCTGCAATAAATATGCATGTGCAAGAATCTTTTTTATAGAGTGATTTGAGTGCCTCTGGGTATATTCTCAGAAGGGGGATTGCTGGGTCGAATGGAAGATTCATTTTTAGATCTCTTAGGAATTGCCACACTGTTTTCCACAGAGGTGGTACTAGTTTATACAGCTGCCAACAGTGTAGAAGCAATCCTTTTTTCCCACACCCTCTCCAGCATCGTTGCTTTTTAAGTTGTTGGTGATGGCTATCTTGACTGGAGTTAGGTGGTATCTCAGTGTGGTTTTAATTTGCATTTCTTTGATGACTAGTGAGAATGAGCATTTTTTGATGTATCTGATGGTTGCTCATGTGTTTTCTTTTGAGAAGCATCTATTCATATCTTTTGCCCACTTTTTAATAGTTCTGTTTGCTTTTTTTCCTTTCAGTACATTTAAGTTCCTTGTAGGTTCTGGATATTAGGCCTTTGTCAGATAGACAGTTGGCAAATACATTTTCCTGTTCTGTGGGCCATTCCCCCCCCGCCAATGATACTTTCTTTTGCTTTGCAGAAGCTTTTCAGTTTGATGGGGTCTCACTAGTCTATCTTATCTCTTATGGAATAGACATTTGAGGATTTGATCAGGAATTGCTTACCTATTCCAATTTATGTGTGTCTCCTGTGTTTTCTGAGATTCTTATAATTTGAGATTTTACATTAAGGTCCTTGATTCATTTGGTGTTGACTTTTGTGTATGGGGATAGATAGGGGTGCTTTTTCTGGATATGGTAATTTCTAATGGAGAAATGATACCTGTGCCATGTTTTGGATTGAAAAATTAAATTCAGTAATTAGCATAAAAAGTTTTATAAAAGACCTTTCTGTTTTTTCAAGTTATTAATTTATTGTTGCATTATACTTTTTGTGATAATGTTCATGTTAGACGGTTCCTTTTGTTTTACTGTTTTGGAAACCAGGTTATTTTTCAACTGCTCAGTGGAAATGAATGGTCTTATTTGTGAAGCTTGGGAATGAAACCATAGATGTTTCTCAATACCTATTGTTTTACAATATAGCCAACAACAAATTTACTCAAATATTCCTTCTTTGAAGTTTATTGAGAAACTATATTCAACAAGTTGCTTTACTTGAGATTCTGGCAAATATTTTCCAGATTTCAATTATTTCTGGCTTTATGGTTCATGTATAGTTACTGTAGCTCCTCTTCCTCCTCATTTATTTTTCCTCTTCCCCTTCCTGCTTTTCCTCTTCCCTTTTCTTCTTCAGTACCCTTTCTAGATATAAGAATCATTTTGCCAATCTCTGAACTAATAGCTTTGAGTCAATCAAATATTTGAATCAATTATTAGTCTTCTCAATCTTGTCCTTACTCTCCTGAAGTCCCTGCTCAACATGACATCCAGAGAGCTTTTCCCAAAACTTAAGTCAGATTGTATCATGCAAATGGATGATTTGAATGGATTATGCTAAGCAAAAACTAAATGCCTCAAAATACCCTGAAAACCATAGGAATCTGAGCCCTCTATTTCCTCTCTGATTTCATTGTCTTCTCCTCTTCACACTAATGTTATAGCCAAACAAGAAAGGAGTCACCAACACACCAACGGTCGAATTTTCTAGTCCTTTATTTGCCAGCGGTTGAGAGCAGGCTAATGCCAGAAAGAATTTTCGATCCCAAATGGAGCAAGCAAGGAATTTATAAAGGCCAAAACTGCAATTTCATCAGAGTCAGGTGGGATACAAACAGGAAATTTCAGTTACAGAACAGTTAACAGAACAGTAATAGAACAATTTATATTGAGCACTTACAGAACAGCTTATCTGGACTTCCTGCTGGTTACAGAACAGTTAACAGAACAGTAACAGAACAATTTATCTCGAGCAATTACAGAACAGTCTATCTGGACTTCCTGCCAAGCAGGATGTGGCTTACTGCTTTACTGGAAGTTTGGGTTAGTCACATGGAAGAGGGGTGAGGGAGGGAGCTGAGAGGCAAAATGTGGAATTCACTATAATTGGAGTTACCATGGTTGGTTTGTTAATAGGCATTTCACTAAGCCCCTTTCTGCTTAACACACTAATGTCCCTTCTGTTCCCTGAGTACTCTGTGGATGTTCCTGCCTTATGATCTTACCAGCTGGCTGTTCCCTCTGCTGGGAACACTCACTCCCCAGATATACATATTGTTGTTTTCTATAACCCTTTTATTTTCCTTCTTAAATTTCACCTTCACTATAATTACAAAGAACAACTTTCTCCCACCAACTCGTACTTTTCATATCCCTTTCTTGCTTTCCATTTCTCCATAGTACTTACTCTACACAGTGTTTATTTTACTCACTTACTTAATTTTTATTTATATGTTTATACTTGTGTTTATAGATTTGCTCATTTTTGTTCCCCTCTGTTCTACAATTAGAGGATGAGGACATTTTCTTTATTGTTCACTGCCATATTCCCTGAATGTACTCATAAATCATATAGAAATCATATAGAAGAATAGTACCTGGCATCTGGTAGGGTATCAATAAGTTTTTTCAGATGAAAAAAAAAAAGATATGATTCTGAACACCTCACTTACAATTTGCTGTTGGTGTACCCAGCCATGTTGTCTAAATCCACTAAAGCTTGGTGTCCTCTCTTATGAAATAGACTCATAATAATTCTTATCTCAAAAACTCTTTAGAAGAACAAAAGAAAATTTAAGATGATATGCAAAAAGTAGTTTTTTTCTTCAGCATGAACCAAGCAGGAATCCAATTTTGGAGATGTGCAGAAAGATATAGTAATACTGAATAATCTTTCACAGAAGCAAAAAACTGAGTATCAGATGTTCTCATTCATAAGCAGAACTTGAATGATTATCATAATACTATAATAAAAGGATTGGCAGTAGCAGAAAACTGTCCTGGGGAGCAGGGAGGTGGGATTGGCAGTAGTGGGAATCTGCCTGGAGAAGGGGTCACACGTCATCAGCAAGGGTACCTGCATAATGAACATTTATATTCTTAACCCTGAATCATACCCTCCATCTTTAAAATAAAAAAATTAAAAGTTAAAAAAATTAAAATAAGATAAAATAAAATGAAGAGAAAGTATGAAAAAATAGTAAAATTGATAACATTCAGAACCAAAAGTTAGTTCAGGCTTTATGTAAAGAGAGTACTAACCCTTGAACACCCAGAGACATAAGATATATAAACCACAAGATATAAGTTTAGAAGTAAGTTGTATTTATTACATTGATTTGCCTGAGTGAGCCCAAGGTGATGTTGTTGTCAGGACAGTTGTGTTACATCAGAGATGAGCAGTACCTGCTTCATTATACTTGCAAAATACTCCAGGTGGTATTTTCAGAATTCTCAGGATTCCCCCCTACCAAAAGGCAGAAACAATACTCAATATATGAAGGAGAGGAAATTGAAATAAATAGAGTCAAGTGCAGTAGCTCACTGTAAGACAGCACTTTTGGTGGCCAAGAAGGATGGACTGCTGAAGACAAGCAATTCAAGACTAGGCTACAAAACAAAGTGAGACCCCACTTCTTCAAGACATGGAAAAACTAGCCATGCATGGTGGTGGGTGCCAATAATCCCAACCACTCAAGGTGTAGAGAGAGAGGGTATGCTTGAGCTCAAGCGTTTGAAGTTGTGGTGAGACATCGTGGGTATGTCACTGCATTCCACCTGTGCAACAAAGTGAAATTCTGTTAAAAAAAGGTAAAAGTAGCCGGGCTCGGTGGCTCAGTCTGTAATCCCATGCTTTGGGAGGCTGAGGTGAGTGGATTGCCCTTGGGTTTGAGACCCGCCTGGGGTAACTTGGCAAGACCTCATCTCTACAATAAATCAAAAAAAATAGCCGAATGTGGAAGATCGTGTCTGTAGTGCCAGCTACTTGGAAGGCTGAGGTGGAAGGATCGCTGGAGCCCAGCAGGTCAAGGCTGTGGTGGCTGGAAGCGGCCACTGCACTCCAGTCTAGGCAACAGAGTGAGACTCCAACTCAAAAAAAAAAAAAAAAAGGAAAAAGTATATGAAAGAAAAAATAAAGAAGAAAGAAAATGGAAGAATGAAAGAGAGGAATAGACTTCAAAGAAATAATAACATCTTGAACAATAAAAAACTAATATAATGGTAATGGGATCAATTTATCAAGAAGATTACCAATCTTAAAATTGTCTACACAGAACAACAGGTCTTGAAAATACATAGAAATAAAAGCTGATAGAACTGAAAAGAGAATGAGATACCCACAATTATTTTGTCAAACATCAGCACTCTTATTTCTATAACTAACAGAACAAGTTATGCAACAAGTAGTAAGTATATTAAAGACATTTTAAACACTATTAAACACTTTATTAAACACTAAAATAATTTATAAAGATACCCTGTCCAACAATAGCCAGCACACTTTTAAAGTAAACATGAAACATTTGCCAGGATAGACCATATTCTGGGCCATAAAACAAATGTAAATACATTTTTAAAGAATTAAAATTACACAAATTGAATATTCTGACTACCATATTACTAAAGCAGAAATCAATAATAAAAAACTACCTGTAAAAATTTAATTATTTTCAATTCATGTACATTTGTCCCCAAATGATAGTCTTTGGAGTCACATGCATGTAGGTTGGATGAATCAGGGAAATGATTAAATTAACAAATAAACATTTGATGTGTATGTTGTGGTTGGTTGCTTTGTACTGAGAAAGCTCACTTTGGGGTGAGTAAGAAGTAAATTAAGGTTTTATATGGAGAAACAGAAAAAAGTGTACTTAATTTCTAATAAAAATTGAGCATGATAATAAAATTAATTATTGAAAATGAACAACATATTTCTAAATAAACCACATGTCAAAAAGAGACACAAGAATATATATAAAATAACTGAAATTAAACAAATGGAAACATAAAATACAAACTTTGTAGATCGAAGCTCAAGACGGTTTTAGACTTAATAGTCTTTATTTAAAAGATGTATGCAAATCAAAATATAAGTTTCCAACTTAATGAACAAGAAAAAAAGTTAATTTAATTAAAAGAGAAAGAATGAAAGTGCAGATAAATAGAAAATATAGTGTTCAAAAATTGACCTATCTTTTGATCTTTTGGAGGAATTTCAGTCTTTGCTACATACAGTGTTGGAAAAATTGGACATATTATACAAAAAAAGTATCTAGGCTCTTATTTTGAAAAATAAACAAGAGAAGCATTACATACTTAACTGTAAAACCTAATGCTATAAAGCATTTAAAGGAAAACTTTGGAACATTAGGTAAGACAAAGTTTGCAAGGTACAATTAAGAATATTTTTTAATAAATACGTTCATTTTCATCATAGTTAAGGAAATTTGATTTTTAAAACACATTTAAAAATAAATAATAGAAGAGGAGAAACTATTCATAAAACACATTTCTGTGAAAGAATTGGAATTCATTACATGTAAACATATTCTCAATAATAAATATTTCAATAAAAACCGGGCAAATATTTGTATAGACATTTTATTAAAGAAGATATAGGGATGGAAGATAAGCACACAAAACTATCATAAAGAATTCGACAAAAAATGTGAAACAGGGAAATCCAACTCCACTCATGTGGAACATAAAGGCAAAATTTCTAATAAAATATACAACACATGGAGTCCAGAAATATGTTTAAAATAATAATATTAATACCCAAGATAAGTTTGTGTCCATTACGCAATGTTTATTTAACTTTAGAACAATGATAAGAATGACAACAGACTTCTCATCAGAAACTATGCAAGCAAAAAGACACAGATGACATCTTTAAAGTACTGAAAAAAATATATGACACTGAGAAATTAATGGAGAATGACACAGCCCTAGACACATACAAAAAAATTTGTTCAGATTCACTACTGACTGCCAATTCTCAGCAATATCACTAAGCAACTAAGAATAGAAGGTAAATTACTTGATGTGCTAAGGGATTTTATAAAAGACATATGGAAATTAAAATTAACAGTAAATGGTAGAATAAATGTCTTAAAATTTGAGTGTGATAGGATTTCTGTGGTCCCTCATCTTCTTCAATATTGAATTGAATCATCCAGCCAGTGCAATAAAAAAGCAATATAACATGCAGAACGGAAAAAATAATTAATATTCATAAATAATATGAATATTTAAATATACAAATACATTTTTAAAACGTAATTACACACAAAAAGTATGATATATATGAAAACAACATTAAATAACCAGTTGTGTTCCTGTATGTCAGTTACAAATTAAAAATTCAGGTGAAAATGACATCATTCAGTAAAGCAAAATATTATATGACGCTCAAGTATAATTCTAAAAACTATGTCTGAGTACACACCAATGCCTTCAGTCATGAGAATGTACTGGAACACAAGAGTAGACAATTCAATGTCAATAGTCATGCACTCAGGAGAATGAGACTAGCATTCAGTACTGCACTCGTTGCAGCAGTAACTCTGTTGACAGTCCTCCTGGTCTAGTGACTCTGTTGTATTGTATCTCAGCCTCTTTGCTTCAATTTCATGCTGCTCTTTTCTTCTTTCTTAATATTAAGTAAACAGTCTGATAAAGACTTATATTTGTTTATTACCTATTCAAAAAAGAATGCCTATTGTTCAGAGTTCCTTAAAAGATATTTATGTTTTCTGTAATAAAGGTTATATGAACGTGGTGTATCTCTCTCTCAAAATATTTTATTTTTTATTTGAAAGATGTAGGGTAAAATTCAAGGTTAGGTATACAAATGTTTATTATGCGAGTATCCTTGTTGATGAGGTGTGTCCCCTCTCCCCCCCTGTAGAATTCCAGTACTGCCAATCCTGACCCCCTCCCTAAGCCCCCACCGGCAGTTTCCCGCTACTGAAATCCTTTTCTTATAGTATTATTATAATTATTCAAAGTCCACTTATGAGTGAGAGCATGCAATACTCAGTTCTTTGTTTCTGTGATATATCACTCAGCATAATAGACTCTAAGTCCATCCAAGTTGCGGTGAAGTTGATAATTTTGTCCTTCTTTATGACTATGTAATATTCAATCATGTAAATACACCACATTTTAAAAATCCAGTCCTCTTTCAATGGGAAGCGTGGTTGGTTCCATGTTTTTGCTGTTGTGAACAATGTTGCAATAAACATGCATGTACAGGTATCTTTTTCTTTTTCGTAGAGTGATTTGAGTTCCTCTGGGTATATTCCAAGTAGGGGGATTGCGAGGTAATATGGAAGGTCGAGTTTTAGACCTTTTAGATATTGCCAAACTGTTTTCCACAGAGGTTGTACTAGTTTACATGCCCACCAATAGTGTAGAAGCGTTCTCTTTTCCCCACATTCGCTCCAGCATCTTTGTGTTTTGAGTTATTGATGATGGCCATCCTGACTGGAGTTAAGTGGTATCTCAGTGGTGTTTTAATTTGCATTTCTTGGATTACTAGTGATGCTGAGCATTTTCTCATGTATCTGTTGGCTGATCATATGTCTTATTTTGAAGTACCTATTCATATGTTTTGCCCAATTTGTAATGGGATTGTTTGTTTTTTTCTTTTTGTCATGTTTGAATTTCTTGTAGATCCTAGATGTTAGGCCTTTGTTAGATAAACAGTTGGCAGACATTTTTTCCCAGTCTATGGGCTGTCTTTCAACTCTCTTGATGTTTTCTTTGACTTTGCAGAAAATTTTCAGTTTGTTGAAGTCCTACTTGTCTATCTTATCTCTTATGACATAGGCATTTGGGTTGTTAATCAGGAATTGGTTGCGAGTTCCAATTCCCACAAGGATGTCTCCTGCATTTTCTAAGGTTCTTTTAGTTTGAGGTTTTACATTTAGGTTTTTGATCCATTTATAGTTGACTTTTGTGTATGGGGATAGGTAGAGGTCTTCATTTAATCTTCTGCATGTGGTCAACCAGTTTTTCCAGTGCTATTTACTAAATAGGTTCTTCTCTCCCCAGTGGTTGGTGGTGGAAGCTTTGTCAAAGATGAGTTGGTTGAGGAATTGAGGTTTTGCTTCTGGAATCTCTATCCTGTTTCATTGGTCTATATGCCTGTTCTTGTACCAGTATCAGGTGGTTTTGATTATTTTAGCTTTATAATAAAGCTTAAAGTCGGGGAGCGTCATATCTCCCACTTTTATTTATTTATTTATTTTTGCTGGAGAATATTTTGGCTATTCGTGGTCATTTATGTTTTCATATGAATTGCTGTATTGTTATTTCCAGGTCTGAGAAGAATGCTGCTGGCAATTTAATGGGTATTGTGTTAAATCTGTAGGTTGCCTTGGGTAGAATGGACATATTAACAATGTTGATTTTTCCAATCCATGAGCATGGGATTTTTCCATTTGTTTGTGTCATCTTTGATTTCTTTGAGTAGTGTTTTGTAGTTTTTGCTGTAAAGGTCTTTCATGTCTCTGGTTAGGAAGATGCCAAGGTATTTCTTTCTTTCTTTTTTTTATTTGGGTTTCTATTTGTTTAATGTTGCTGTGTAGAAATGTGACTGTCTTTTGCACACTTATTTTATACCCTGAGACTTTACCAAAGTCTTTATCAGTGAAAGAAGGTTTTTAACAGATTCTCTTGGGTTTTTGAGATATAGAATCATGTCATCTGCAAAGAGGGATAACTTAACTTCCTTTTTTCCTATTTGGATATCCCTGATTTCCTTCTTTTGTCTGATTGCTCTAGCGAGGACTTCCAACACTACATTGAACAGGAGGAGTGATAATGGGCATCATTGTCTTTTCCGACTTTCAGGGGAGATGGTTCCAATTTCTGTCTGTTTAGCAGTATGTTGACTGTGGGTTTCTCATAGACACTTCTTACTATTTTTGTAAGAGATATTCATAATAATAATCACTAACATTTAATAAATCTTACTAAAATCCAGCTATTTTTAGATCATCTTATATAAACCTAATAACAACTATATAAAATAAGAATAACTGGTATTTTTTTCTACAACTGGAGAAACTGATGCTTAAAGTCATTAAATAAATGTGCCGAAGTCACACATCTAGTGAGTGATAGAGTATGAGTGAGCTCAGTGTCCATGCTCTTAGACACCTTGCATATCTTCCAAATACAGTCTTTCACTTGTCTGGTCTCTACAAAGTTATATTTTCATAGTGTTCCTCTTGTAATAATTTGTGGTCTGGAAAACAAAGCTATATATTACAATCATCACTTTTATTCCACAATAATTCCAGTTGCCAATTTTTTGAAAGAACCATAGAGATAGCAAATTTTTAGAGTACTGTTCAGGAATAAGTTGTGCTGAGCAACACTGGAACTTTAGTTCTACTTTATGTTGAGTGAACAGTGCGTTTCCCAGAGATCAGGAACTCCTGGTTCAGCTTACAAAAAGTAACTCAAGGTCAAAGTCATTTTTACATTTTCTCTCAATTCAGATCAAGTAACAGAAAAACAGCACTTCTAGAAAAATTTAAATTATTGCAAGACTGTTAAGTGATTTGGTACAATGAAGTAGTTCTTATAAAAACAGATAAGAAACTTGGAGATCCTGAACCTCTATCAAAGGGGAAAAATAAGCTATGAAACAACGCATTAGTGATGAGTCCCACTTCAGAGGGAAAGAATCTTAAACACATATGGCCAGGTATTATTCAGATGGTACATTCTACTTCCCTGGTATGATGGAAAGTCTCTATCAACAAAATTCTGCAAAATATAAATAAGAAACATTACAGCCCTAATGATAAACCAATACCTTCCAGGCACTTTTTAAAGATAAACACTTAAGTGAAAGAAAGACTACATGTAGGAAAATTTGAATTAAAAGTAGACTCATTCAAAGCCAAGTAAAGCAGTATCTTTAAAAAACTGATACTAAGCCGGGCTCGGTGACTCAGCCTGAAATCCCGCGCTTTGGGAGGCTGAGTTGAGTGGATTGCCTGAGCCTGAGGGTTCGAGACCCGCCTGGGCAGCAAGACCTCATCTCTACAATAAATCAAAAAATTAGCTGGGCATGGTGGCGTGCACTTTTAATTCCGGCTGCTCGGAAGGCTAAGGCGGAAGGATCGCCGGAGCCCAGCAGGTGGAGGCTGCGGTGGCTGGGAGCGGCCACTGCACTCCAGTCTGGGTGACAGAGTGAGACTCCAACTCAAAAACAAAACAAAACAAAACAAAAAACTGATACTATAGATGAATGTACCAACTGATTTGAATATTAACATATTGATATTAAGATGACTAATTTATCTAACTAGAACAATAACAAGGTTTGTTAGCTTAATTTATAAATGCCACTTTTTCTATCACTTTTCTTATTAAACCGAGAAGTGTAAACTGGCAAAGTATTAATCAATTGGGTCTAGACAATTAATTTAATCAGATGTAAAGATAATTGTATTAGGATGAAAATAAAATATGCTATTTATCACTGAAGAAAAGGATGCAATTTAACACAATAAGCCCATCTGAGCCTTGCCTGTTATGCATTAAATAACAAAATATGTTGAAAAATATGTTAGAAAAATATGTGAGAAGAAATAATTGTTATAACACAGGAAATGTTCCTCACTTCCTCTGCTTTTTCAGTCTTTTATTATTTCACTTTCTCTACCTCAATTTTTTCAGAATATCTCAATTTGAGCTTATATCGTCATGTGTTTGATGTAATCCTCAGCCCTGGCTGCATAGTGGTATCACTTGGAGAACTTTAGAAAAATCAACTCCAACTCTTTATTTATAAGTCCCTAAAGTTAGAGAGCAGGCATAGCTATTTTTAAGAACCCTTCAACTAATTAGAACTTAGATTGATAGCCATGACTCAAGACCTGAAACAAGGAAACAAATGTTTCTCCAACAAGAAGAAATGAGTCTGTGAAAAACATACTATCTTAATATCTGGAGATTCATTGATCTCCAGAATTGTTCCATTCCTATTACTAATATTTAAGGGTTAATATACTTGTGTTAATATACTTGTGTAAAGACAGACGATAGACTCATATCTTGTTGTTAATATCCAAATCTGTGCTATTATCAGAAACATGAAATAACAATTAAGCCAGGAAGTGTGAACCACCATTATTAGTGTTCTTTAATCTTCTTTTTAAGCATGTAATAAAAAATTTTAATATTCTTGTCATATTATTAAGGAAAATTACTCCAATCATTCATGAGATATTATCATACTACTATAATAACAATTACTATTTTATTGCCCATGTATTTTGATATTTCTTAGTTAAGTACCATACAATTTGCTCTATTTTAAATAAATAGAAAACATCAACTTTCCTAAGACTAATTTTCGTAGTCTGTAATGCATTCTAACCTCTGCCTTGTTATGTTTCTTCCAACTTAATACCCTACTTATCCACTGTGTAGCTTTCCAGAACCACAGAAACTAAAGGTACCAGAACAGTGGCTAAGAACTTGACTAAATTACCTTAGTAAAAACCCATATTAGCTGACTGATCTTGAACAAATTACTGCAGTTGTTTGGTTAGATTTTTATAAAATGGCAATATAATAGTATGTATACATCAGGGCTTCTCAAAAATTAATTCACAAATTTAACACCTGAGAATCTTGTTCTTTAACTCTGTGTAGTATGAATCCCAATTATCTGCATTTTTTTGGTTTTATGATTTTTTTTTAGTTTATTTTTCTAGTTTTAGATTCATGGGTACACATGTTTATTCATTTCATAGACATACTGTGTAGATGTGGGGAGTGGGTCTCAGGCAGCCCATTCCCAGGTAGTGAACACTGCACCCCATAGTTAGTTTCTGAACCCTAACGCTTCTCCTGTCTCCCCCCCTTATTAGTGTTCACATGTCCATTATTTCCATCATTGCCACAATGTAGCTCCCACCTATGAGTGATAATATGCAGTGTTGGTTTTTGTGTCTCTGTCAGTTAACTTAGGATGATGATCTCCAACTCCATCCATGTTGCTGCAAAGGACATGATTTCATTTTTTTCTATGACTGCATAGTAGTCCATTGTGTATATATACCACACTTCATTATTCACTGATCAATTAATAAACGTTTACATTGCTTTCACATCTTCTCAATTGAGCATTGTGCTGTGATGAACAGCAGGTGTCTCTGTTATATAGCAACCTGTTCCTTAGGGTAGATACCTAGTAGTGAAATTGTTGGATAAAATTGTAGGTCTGCATTTAGTTCTTTGAGTAATCTCTATACCGCTTTCCATCGAGGTTGTAGTAATACACACTCCCACCAATAGTTTTCTTTTTCTACAGATTCATGCCCACATGTATTTTTTTTAATATTTTTGTGTTAATGGCCATTTGACTGGTGTAAGGTGGCATTTTATTGTGGTTTTAATTTGCATTTTCCTAACGATGAATGACGTTGAGCATTTTTTCATATGTTTGCCATTTATTCTTTTGAGAGATGTTTGTTCATGTCACATGCTCCTTTTTTAATGGAAGTATGTTCTTTGTTCTTGCTGATTTATTGCAACCCTTCCTAAATTCTAGATTTTAGTCTTTTGTCAGATGTATAGTTTGCAAATATCTTCCATAGGTTGCTTATTTTCTCTGTTGATTATTTCTTGTGATGTGCAGAAGCTTTTTACTTTAAATCTCACTCAGTTTTGTTTTTCTTGTATTGGCTTTTGGGTTTTAGCCACAAATGATTTGTCTAGGCCAATGTCCATAAGAGTTTTTCCTAGGTTTCTTTTGAAATTTTTATGGTTTCAAGTCTGACATTTAAGTCTTTATTCTATCTTGAATTAATTTTTTATACGATGAGAGACAAGGATACAGTTTCATTGTTCTAATGTAGCTATCCAATTTTCACATCATTTGTTTAATAAGGCATCCTTTTCTCAGTGTATGTTTTTGTGTGCTTTGTCAAAGATTAGTTGGTTGTAGGTTTTGGGGTTTATTTCTGGGTTCCCTATTCCATTCCATTGGTTAATGTGTCTGCTCTTGTACCAGTACCGTTATGTGTTGGTTACTATAACCTTGTAGTATAAAGTGAAGTCAGGTAATGTAATGCCTCCAGCTTTGTTCCCTTTGATTAGAATTGCTTTGACTATTCTGGCTCTTTTTTGGTTCCATGTGAATTTTAGAATTTTTTTTCCAATTCTGTGAAAAATGACATTGGTTGTTTGATCTTTTTGCTTAGTATTGCTTTATTCTTGCTTTTATTGGTTTCATATAAATTTTAGGATTGCCTTTTCTAATTCTGTGAAAAATAACATTGATACTTTGGCAGAGATTATAGATCTGTGGATTATTCTAGGTATTACTATAATTTTAATTATGTTGATTCCTTCAGACCATGAGCATAGAATATTTCCTTATCTTATTGTGTCCTCTGCAATTTTTTTCATCAGACTTTTGTAGTTTTCCTTGTAGAGATCTTTTTTACCTCCTTGGTTAAACATATTCCTAGATATTTTTACCTTTTGACTGCTATTGCAAATAGAATTGAGCTTTTGATTTGATTCTCAACTCAGTCACTATTGGTGTATAACTGTGTTACTAATTTGTGTGCATTGATTTTGCATCCTGAAACTTTACTGGATTCATTTATCAAGTCTGGAAGTCTTTTGGAGGAGTCTTTAGTGTTCCCTTGGTGTAAGATCATATCATAAGCATACAGAGATAGTTTGATTTCTTCCTTTCAAAGTTGGATACCCTTTACTTATTTTTCTTTCCTGAATGCTCTGGCTAGAACTTCCAGTACTATGTTGAATAGTACTGATGAAAGTGTGCATTCTTGTCTTGCTCCAGTTATAATAGGGAATGTGTTGAACTTTTCTCATATCAGAAAGATTGGTTGTCGGTTTGTCATATGTCGCTTGTATTATTTTGAGGAATGTTCTCTCTGTACCTGTTTTACTGAGGGTTTTCATCCTGAAGTGATACTCATTTTATCAAATACTTTTTTTCTGC
The DNA here is from genome assembly GCF_000164805.1 of Carlito syrichta. Classification (NCBI taxonomy): domain Eukaryota; kingdom Metazoa; phylum Chordata; class Mammalia; order Primates; family Tarsiidae; genus Carlito; species Carlito syrichta. The sequence goes on along the minus strand of NW_007246693.1, from coordinate 110,495 downwards.
ATCTATTAAAATGATTATGAGGTTTTTGTTTTGAATTTTGTTTATGTAGTGGATTGTGTGTATTGACTTGCATATGTTACATCACCCTTGTATCCATAGGATAAAACCCACTTAGTCATGGTGTATTATATTTTATGTGCTTTTGAATTCAGTTTGGTAACATTGTGTTGAGAATTTTTACATCTATGTTCATATGTGTTATTAGTCTGTAGTTTTCTTTTTTTGTTGTATCGTTTCCTGGTTTTGGAATCAAAGTAACCTAGAATGATACTGGCCTCATAGAATGAATTAGGGAGAATTCTCTCCTCTTCAGTTCTTTTGAATACCTTCAGCAAAATTGGTGCCAGTTCTTCTTTTTAGGTCCCATAGAATTCAGCTGTGAGTCTTGAACTTTTTGTGTGTGGGAGACTTCTATTTACTGTTTCAATGTCACTATTTGTTAGTGATCTGTGCAGTTATTTTTTCTTTCCAATTCAAGGTTGAGATGGTTGTATGTTTTCAAGAATGTGTCCATTTCCTCTAGATTGTCTAGTTTGTTTGCATAGAGCCATTCATAATACTCTCAGTTGACCTTTTAGATTTCTGTCCTATCAATTGTAATGTTACTTTTTTCATTTCTGATTGAGTCGAGGCTTTTCCCATTGTTTCTCAATTAATCTAGCTAGTGATCTATCAATTTTATTTATCATTTCAAAGAACCAACTTTTTCTTCACTGATCTTTTATATTTTTTATTCCAATTTCATTTACTTCTGCTCTAATCCTCATAATTTCTTCTTTTCTGCTAGTTTTGCAGTTGATTTGCTCATCTTTTTCTAGTTCCTTGAGATGTGATTTTAGATGGTTAATTTGTGAGCTTTTAGTCTTATTAACTTGTTTCATTCTTTGATTTGGATGTTTTGCGTGATCCAACATATAACCTCTGTGCCCCAGAGGTTTTGGTAACTTGTTTCACTGTTGTCATTATTTCAAGGAATTTTTAAATTTTCATCTTGATTTTATTGTTGACTCAAGGATCACTCAGAAGCAGATTGCTTAACTTCCATGTCTCTTTTTAGTTTCAAGAGTTTTTCTTGGATTTATTTTCCAGTTTTATGCTACTATGTTCTGAGATGGTGCTTGATAGGATTTTGAAATTTTTGAGTGTATCAATACTTTACCTTTGGGATATCTATGGTTTATCTTGAAGAATGTTCCATGTACTGATGAGAAAAATGTGTATTCTGCAGTAAATGTCTGTTAGTTTCATTTTCCTCTATTTAACTCCAATGTTCATTTTCTGCCTTGATGATCTATATTCAGCTATCAGTGAACTGGTAAAGTCTCTCATTATTTTTGTATTGCTATCTGGTGTTTTTATGATTTTTGATCTAGTAGAATTTATTGTATAACGCTGGGGGCCCTGGCATTTGGTGCATATATATTTAAAATTGTTATGTCAGCTGGGCTTGGTGGCTCAGCCTGTAATCCCGTGCTTTAGGAAGTTGAGGTGAGTGGATTGCCTGAGCCCGCGAGTTCGAGACCTGCCTGGGCAACTTGGCGAGACCTCATCTCTACAGTAAATCAAAAAATTAGCCAGGCATGGTAGCGCGCACCTGTAGTTCCAGCTACTCGGAAGGCTGAGGCGGAAGGATCGCCAGAGCCGGGCAGGGCGAGGCTGCGGTGGCCGGGAGCGGCCACTGCACTCCAGTCTGGATGACAGAGTGAGACTCCAACTCAAAAGATAAAAAAAAAATAAAATTGTTATGTCTTCTCATTGAATTGATTTCTTTGTTGTCATATAATAGCCATCTTTATCCTTTTCTCTACTGTTGTTAATTTAAGTCTGTTTAATCTGATATGAAAATGACTACTCCTGCTCATTTTTTGTTTCTATTTGTGTGGAATAATTTTTCCCACCTCTTTACCTTGAGTCTACAGGATTTTTTATGAGTTAAGAGGGTCTCTTGAAAGTAGCAAGTATGTGGGTTGTATTTTTTATTATGATTTATTCTGACCGTCTATATCTTTTTAGTATGGCCTTGAGACCATTTATGTTCAGATTAATACTGGTAGGTAAAGTACTGTTCTATTCGTTATACTGGTTGTTATCTGATTTCTTTGTATAATTATTTTCTCTATTGTGCTGGTGTTCCACTATCCTATAAACTTTATGATTCTTAGCATTTATCTACCGGTGTATTTCAACTTTTAATTTCAGAATTTATAACTTTTTTGAATGTTACTTGTAGTGCCACCAAGGGATGGTGGCTCTACACCTTCAGCATTTGCTTGTTTATGAAAGACTTCATTTCTCTTTCATTTATGAAACTTAGTTTTGTAGGATACAATATCGTAGGTGATAGCTATTCTGTTTGGGGAGTTTGAAGATGAGGCCACAGTTCCTTCTGGCTTGTAGAATTTCTTCTGAGAAGTCTCCTGATAGTCTGATTGGTTTACTTTGGAAATTATTTAATGCTTTTATCTTTCTATAAAAATTATTTCCTTCAAAATAACGTTGAATAGCTAGAATATTATATGCATTGGAATGATCTTTTTACAAAGAATTTTCTGGGAGTTTTTGGGCTTCTTGTATATAAATGTTTAGATCTCTAGCAAGGCCAGAGAAGTTTTCTCCATTATTTTTTCATATAGATTTTTCAGACCTGTTGCTTTCTCTTCTTCCTCAGGAACACCTATGATTCTTTGATTTGGATGTTTTGCATGATCCAACATATCTTGAAGACTTTGTTCCATTATCTTGTTTGCATTTTTTTATTGTTGCCTGATAGGGTTAATAAAAAGTCTGATCTCCAAGTTCTGAGATCCTGCCTTTTCTTGTTCTAGTCTACCATTAAAACTATTCACTGAATTTTGTAGTTCCCTTTATGCTTCTTTCATTTTCAGAATTTCAGCTTCGACTTCTTTTTTTTTTTTTTTTTTTTAGTTTTAAAGATGTGGGGTACAATTCAGGGCTAGGCATAAAAATGCTTATTATGCAGATACCCTTGATGAGGTGTGCTCCTCCCTCCCCTGGAAGTTTCCCTCAACTGCCAATCCCACCACCACCACCACCACCACCCAGCAGTTTTCCACTACCGCCAATCCCTTTCTTATAGTATTATGATAGGTGTTCAAGGTCCACTTATGAGTGACAACATATGGTACTCTGTTTTTTGTTTCTATGATAGATCACTGAGTATGATAGATTCCTAATCCATCCAAGTTGCTGTGAAGTCCATATGTTTGTCCTTCTTCATGGCTGCATAATATTCCATTGTGTATATATGTCACATTTTTTTATCCAGTTCTGCTTCAATGGGCAGCATGGTTAGTTCCTTATTTTTGCTATAGTGAATAGAGCTGCAACAAACATATGTGTGCAGGTATCTTTTATGTAGAAAGAGTTGAGTCTCTCTAGGTATATTCCCAATAGGTGAATTCCTGAGTTATAGGGAATGTCAATTTCTAGTTCTTTCAGAAATCACCACACTATCTCCCAAAGAGGTTGCACTAGTTTGCATTCCCACCAGCAATGTGGAAGTGTTCCTTTTCCTCCACATCCTCACCAACATCTGCTGTTGTTTGTTTTATTAATGATGGCCATTCTTACTGGGGTTAGGTGGTATCTCAATGTAGTTTTGATTTGCCTTTCTCTGATGATTAGTGAGACTGAGCACTTTTTCATGTGCCTGCTGGTTGCCCAAATATCTTCTTTTGAGAAGTGTCTATTTACGTCTTTTGCCCACTTTTTAATGGGGCTGTTTGTTTTTTTTCTTTTTGGCACATTTGAGTTCCTTGTACTTCCTAGATCTTAGGCCTTTTGTAAGACAAAGAGTTGGCAAATATTTTTCTCCCATTCTGTGGGTTGTCTCCATGCTCTCTTGATTTTTTTGTTTTTTGTTTTTTTTTGCTTTGCAGAAGCTTGTCAGTTTGATGAGGTCTCACTTTTCTATCTTATTTCTTATAGTATGGGCACTTAGGATTTTGATCAGGAATTTGTTGCCAGTTCCAAATTACATAAGGGTGTCTCCTGCATTTTTTAAAATTCTTATAGTTTGAGGTTTTATGTTTAGGTCTTTGATCCATTTAGAGGTAATTTTTATGTATGGTTATAGGAGTAGGAGTCCTGTTTCAATCTACTGCATGTGATCAGACAGTTTTCACAACATTGGTTCCTGAATAGGTTCTCCTTTCCTTAGTGGTTGTTGTTGGAGATTTTGGAAAGATGAGTTGGTTGAGAAATTGAGGTTTTGCTTCCAGAATCTCTATCCTGTTCCATTGGTCTGTATGCCTGTTCTTGTAACAATACTAGGCTGGTTTGATTACTGTAGCCTAATCGTAAAGTTTGAAGTCTGGAAGTGTGATACTTCCTGCTTCGTTTCTTTTGCTAAGGATTGTTTTGGCTATTTATAGTTGTTAATGCTTCCATATGAATTTCTGTATTGTCATTTCCAGGTCTGAGAAGAATGATGTTGGTAAATTAATGGGTATTGGGTTGAATTTGTAGATTGTCTTTGGTAGGATGGACATCTTAACAATGTTGATTCTTCCTATCCATGAGCATGGAATATTTTTCCATTTGTTTGTGTCTTCTTGGATTTCTTTGAGGAACATTTTGTAATTCTCATTGTAAAGGTCTTTCACTTCTCTGGTTAGGAAGATGCCGAGGTATTTCAGTTTTGTGTGTGGCTATTTTGAATGGGACTGTGTTTTTAATTTGGGTTTCTGCCTGCTTGTTGTTGGTGTATAGGAATGCAGCTGTCTTTTGTACCTTTATTTTGTACCCTGAGGCTTTACCAAAGTCCTTTATCAGTGCAAGCATGTTTTTGAAAATCCAAATTCTCTTGGATTTTCAAGGTATAGGATCATATCATCAGTAAAGAGGGATCACTTGACTTTCTCTTTTCCTATTTGGATACCCCTGATTTCCTTCTGTTGTCTAATTGTCCAAGCTAGGATTCCAACACAACATTTAACAAGAGGGGTGAGAGTGGGCAGCTTTGTCTTGTTCCAGTTTTCAGGGGAAATGTTTCCAGTTTCTGTCCACTTAGCAATATGCTAGTTGTGGGTTTATCATAGATGACACTATTTTGAGGTATATTCCTTCTATACCTAGGTGTTTGAGGGTTGTTATCAAGAAGGAATACTGGATTTTATCAAAAACTTTTTCTGCATTTAATGAGACAATCATGTGGTTCTTTTTGTTGCATCTGTTGATGTATTTAATTACGTTTATGGTCTTGTGAATGTTGAACGAGTTCTGCATCCTGGGCATGAAGCCTGCTTGCTCATGGTGGATGATTTTTGAGATGTGGTTTTTTTTTTGAG
>NW_007246693.1:102908-105166 GCF_000164805.1 Carlito syrichta | reverse complement strand
CGGCATGCGCTACCATGCCTGGCTGATTTTTTGATTTATTGTAGAGATGAGGTCTCGCTGCCCAGGCAAGTCTCGAACCCGCGGGATCAGGCAATCCACTCACCTCAGCCTCCCAAAGGTGCGGGATTACAGGCTGAGCCACCGAACCCGGCTGAGATGTGTTTTTGGAACCAATTTGCTAGAATGTTGTTGAGGATTTTAGCATCTTTGTTCATAAGGGATATTGGCCTGTAGTTCTCTTTTTGTTGGATCTTTATCCAGTTTAGGTATCAGTGTGATGTTAGCTTTGTAAAATGATTTGGGGAGCATTCCATCCTTCTCAATTACCTGGAATACTTTCATTAAGATTGGTACCAGCTCCTCTTTGTACATTTTGTAGAATTCTGCTGGAAAGCCATCTGGTCCAGGACTTTTTAAAAATAGGTAGCTTGGTCTTCTTTTAAGCTGTCTATCTCTTTGGAGAATTTTTCACTGATGTCCTGATTTGCCTCTCTGTTTTTTAATTTTTATGCTGATTTTCAATTTTCTCCTGCAGTTTTTTGACCAATTTTATTATCAAACTTTTGAATTCTTTATCTGTTTTTCAAAAATTTTCTTTTGTTTAAGTTTCATTGCTGAAAAGTTGGTGTGATATTTGGGAGATGCTAAAGAACTCTGTCTTTTTATGTTGTCAGAATTATTTTTCTTATTCTTTCTCATTAGAGTAGATGATTTATTATTATTTGTGCTTGGGAGGTGGCTGATGTAGGCACTCTAGGTTTCCCCTGGAATATATCATAGCATTGGGTTTATTCTTTAGAATATCATAGCGTTGGTGTGGTGAGTTTCTCAATTGTGAGATGTGGTCTCTTTGTGCTGTTTACCTGCATTAGCTCACAGCATTCTGCTTGGCTGGAGTGGCTTGGAAAGTGTTGTCATCCAGCACTTGGGATCAGGCCTTCCCTAAAACTGAGGTAGTGTATTCAATATATTTGGATGTACTATCGATCTCTGGCCAGGAGTTGGTGCTTGCTCAAGAAAGCTGGCAAAGATGGTGGTTGTGGGGTTACTCCTTGATGAGTGTTGCTCCAACGATGCACCCAGCCAGCTTAGGTTGAGGGTGAGGCTCTGGGGACTTCCCAAATTTTCTGTCTGTTTTGTGCCTTCTGGGGAAGTATAGGGGAAAGGAATCAAAGCAGCATGCAAGTGTGCAGTCTTGGCTGCCTGAAGGGAATTAGGAAAGGTGTTCTAGGCCCCTGGGGTAACACTCTGTGCAGAGCAAGCATAGAAGTGGTCATAAAGGGAGAGGTTGCTATGGTAATGTGTCCCACATGGTTCCCATCTTGGGTTCAGGTAGTCTGGGATCTGTTTTTCAAGGTGCGGTTGACCTCAGGGTCTCAAGTGTTCTCAGACAACATGCCAAGCCAAAAACTGCCACTGTGAAGTTTGCTCTTGGGACACATTCCCTCTCATACGAGATGGAAAGCAGTCACTCCAGCTGCTAAACTGTGTTACTGGAAAATGGCAGCTGGCACTCCTGAAGACTTTTTTCTTTTACCACTTCATAACAGAACATGGCTGTAGAGAAGGCAGTTTTCCTTGAAATCTGGTTTTCCATAAGGTTCTGGGAGCCCTGCTAGTGTGTGGCAGGAACAATGAATTCCAAAATTCCCAATCCTCACCCTTTCTGCTGTGTCCAGAGGCTGTGATAAATGGTGATGGTACAGTAAGAGTCTGGCAAGTTTCAGTCCAGGTTGGTGGATTTTTTTTCTTCATTGCTCTAAGAGGTTGTCATCCCTTCTTTGGAGAAATATGGAGTATACTGCTGAATACATTCCTCTCTGGAAGCAAAAAAAAATCTATCTGGGGTTTATTCTCTAGAATAAACTTACTCTAGATGCCTCATATTGGCCATCTTAATATAAAAATTTATATGAATTTTAAACATTCAGATTATACTTGTTAAAAGTTGCTGATTAGTGTCACCCTTTAAGTTTGCAAGGGTCTACAGTATGGGGTCTGCACAATGAGGTAATTATGAAGACAAAACAAATTCAGCTATGTAAAATGATTAATTCAGTGAATTTCACATAGTAAACTATCATAAATTATCATTAGCATTATGAAGGAAATTTAAATTATGTGACCTAGTATATTTGTTTTCCAGATGATGTGTCTTAACAAGATTGTACAATGTCACATAAAATAACCCCAGAGAAGCCAGGCTCGGTGGTTCAGCCTATAATCCCGTGCCCTTGGGAGGCTGAGGTGAGTGGATT
>NW_007246693.1:94039-102826 GCF_000164805.1 Carlito syrichta | reverse complement strand
ATTCCACTACTTGGAAGGCTGAGGTGGAAGGATCGCCGGAGCCCAGCAGGTCGAGGCTGCGGTGGCCAGGAGCGGCCACTGCACTCCAGTCTGGGCAACAGAGTGAGACTCCAACTCAAAATAAATAAATAAATAAATAAAATAACCCCAGAGAAGTCTGGTTGCCCATAGTTTCTTTGTCCATTACTTTCTACCAACTTCTATCACACTATCCCTTTTTCATCATGCAGAATATGTTCTAATGCTACTTATGTTAGACTAGTTTTATAAGTTCATCATATTCATACATTGTTACCACCCCTGGGAAATCTGTCACAATTGCCCCGATCTGTTGTCTCCTTACTCCTTTAAACGATTATATGCTTTCTCTTCTCTGCCAATTCTGTGGCACTTTTTATATACACATTTGTTGAAAATGTTTAAAACATATCTAAACTAAGTTAAAAGAATGCATGCACTGATTTTTTTCATGTGTGTACCTTTAATACTTTCTCCATAAGCAATAAGTAATGATGACTGATTAATCAAAACATTACTCATACTCAGAATAGCAACAACTTCATAATTTCAGCTATGTAAATTGTCCAGGATGAAATGGATATCCAAGCTTCCTGTCGCAATTTTTCTTTTATATTGGAAAATATAGTTTATTTAGAAAGTAAATTGGAGAGTGAGAGAAAATGGGGATCCACGTCCCCCAGATTGGGGAGGGGGCCAGAGCTTAAAGAGAAGCATGGCCCAACCATAGCTCAGTGGAAGCATGTCAGAACAAAGCTTAGCAAAAGCAGTGGAGACCCTGTAGTAAATTTTAAAAATAATGTATCCTTGATTTCCTTCCTGGGTCCCCTAAAAAAGAAAGCATGTTTTAGAATGGAAAAACTTGAGATTGAGTACATAGGCTCACAATGTGAATATATATAATGATCATTTTAATTTTCTTAATGTTCTTATGCTTTACATGAAGATGTTAAGTGTGCCAGCCAACTTCTTGTAGTTCAAGGTGCATGAGTGTTTTGCCTAGTTCCAGAAGAGGCCTCAAAATTCAATGTCTGACAAACTGGAATTAATTTTAGATGTTTTCAGAATTATTAGGAGAGAAATATGCTGTTTCCTCCAGGAATAGTGAAGCTGTGAATGCAACACTGTCAGATGCTGCTGATGAACAAAACTTTCTAAAGTACTGAAAAGAAAGCTAATGAAAGAGTTAGAGACAGAAAGAGAGAGAAGAAAAGAAAAAAAAAAGGGAGAGAGATGACCAAGGAAGAGGAGAGAGAGAGAGAGAAGAGAGATGGAAGAGAGAGGAGAGAGAGAGAGTGAGAGGGAGAGAGAAAAAGCAAGAGAAAGACACAGAGAGACAGACTCAAACTCATTTGGAAACTTAGATCCAACTTTGCACAAAACTAATTGCAGCTGGGTCTCATAATTCAGCTAAAGTTTTCATTTTGTTTGCCTTAGACTGCTTAAATTTACAGATACTATGAAAGTATCTGTATCAAAATCCAAACCATTTTCTTTCACATGCAGAACAATATAACCCACCTGACTATAATAACTGTTTTTTTGTCAAAGAAATACTTTTCCTTGAAAAATTTTTTTTTACAAATTTAAAATAATGTATGGATAGTGTTTATGGCATCTATATTATATATACATCAAACACATGCCTATTTTCTAGTTAAATAAATTAAGATAAAGAAAATTGGTTAAAAGTATTGAGACATAGTACAGATTATAAACATTATAAAAACAATCCAAATGGTTTTTAGTAATTACGTAGTGAAATAGTGAGGTCAAAGGAAATAATAGACTGAGGAGAAATTTAGCACAAAATTTTTGAAGGCTTTATATGAATTCTCTGACAACACAAAGAGATTGCGTTCAACAAAAATTACAAGTGTGATTCTAGTGTACCCACAGCAATAACATTAAAGATTTAGATTCTTGTAAAAATAGACAAAAAAATTTTTGTCCTTTACATAATTTATCAGATGATCAGAGATAGGTGATTGGCTTAAAAGCAACTCTGAAGAACTAATGTTTTGTGGCTATTTTATGTGACATGTTTAAACAAATGGTCCTGATACACAACTCTATATTTTCCTGAGTAAATGATATAATTTAATAGATTACTACAAGGTGAAGTATCTGTATAATGCCTAGTGTTTTTGTAACTCTAATTTATGTATAATTAATTTGAAATTTTCTCTATAATTTATAAATGTGCCTAAAGTTGAAATCTTTATTTAAACTTATGTTTATATATTTTTATGTTTTCTACAGTCTGATAGAGAAATGTCAATAATATTGTATTAGAGAATCACAGAATTATATGAAAATGGCCCTAGAAATCACATGGTCCACATTCTGACTTCTACAGGTAGGGTCACTGAGTTTGATGAAGAAAAAATCACAAGAAGCAAAGACTTCTTGTTAGTTTTAAAGAATTAGTACAAAGACTGGAAAGAAAAGGTGTGTGTGTGCTGTTTACTTGGATATAGTGAACATTGTTTTTACGCCACCTAGTTTCACTCTAGTGTGAGTAGAACTGACTCAACTTAAAAGACATGCTCATGTCCTAACATCCAGTTCTTATAAATGTAACTTTTGGAAATCAGGCCTTTAAAGATGTAATGAAGTTAAGATGAGGTCATACTGGATTACTACAATTACATACTGGATTACTACATACTGGATTAATCCAATGCCTACTGTCCTTAGAAGAAGAGGAAGATTTGGATACAGAGACATGGACAGGAGAACACAAATGTGATAGCAAAGGCAGCTGCATAGGAAGAAGGCTACGTGAGAACAGTCAGAATCTGGAGTGACTCATCTACCAGCCTATGAGCCTCAGGGATTGCTGGCAACCACTGGAAGCTAGGAAAGAGGTAAGGAGCAGATTCTCCCTCAGTACCACCACAAGAAACCTGTCCAAAACCATGAAGCCATGGCTTTTGAAAGCATTAAGTGTTTTACCCCCACCCAGTGTGACTAAAATTATTCTAGATTCTTAAGATTCCATGTTATTTGCCCTCCTGGGTTTGAATTTGCTCAGGATCATCAAATCATCCCTTTGTTCCTGTTTCTCCCTTTTTGGAATGGTAATGTGTTTACTTTTCTGCCCCACCATTGTATTTTGGAAGTACATAACATTTTTTATTTTACAGGTTCACATCTGGAAATAAGTTTGTCTCAAGATGGATCTTACCATGAGTCTGCCTCATATCTGATTTAGCTGAGACTATGAACTTCAATATAAAGTTAATACGAAAAAGTAGGACAGATGGTAATGGAACCAGTTGAAGTGTGAGAGTCTCTGCATGTGTGAATGTGTAAGGACTAATCTGAATTTATTTGTGCATGCAAGTGGGTGAGCAAATGTCCAACTGAGAAGAGTCAAAGGATCAAGCACCCAAGGCCCCCCTGTAGATGCAGCCACAATTTACCACTTCTCTGAATTCAGTACCAGTCATGTGCAGAAGGATCTTCCATTCCCAGGGCATCTCTCTGGAAGAGGCAGCAGAGATCAGCAGTCTCTCAAAACTCAACAATTCCAATTCAGAATTTCCTACCCACTTAAGCTAAGCTTCATCAGTGATGGAGAATTAAAATCCTTCCCAGACATTCAATCTCTAAGAGTTTATGTTGCCTCCAGACCAGCTCTACAAAATAAACTTAAGAATGTATTAGCCATAGATGAAAGAAAGAAAAGATTGACCACATTCTTCCCAAGATTCCAGGAAAGGAGAGAATCAACACAGTATGCATCGTGACTACAAAATTGAAAACACACAGATATACCAACCCCCAAATCAAAAGAAAATCGACAAACAAATAAACAAGAAATAACTCTACAAGAGCCTCATGACAAAGATAAACTCACATCTTAATAAGCTGTCTGAATGTGAATGGACTAAATGCACTACTGAAAAGAATTAGAATGGAAAACTGGATTTAAAAAACCAAACAAACAAACTATAATTTACTGTCTCCATGAAACACATCTCACAACAAAGGATGCTCACAGCAATGTTGCATGATGGAAAACACATTTTCATGTGAATGGGTCACAGAAGAAGGTGGGTGTTATAATCTTAATATCAGACAAAACAACCTTTAAGGTATCAAAAATGCAAAAAGATGTTGAAGAACACTAAATAATGAGAACAATTTCAATCCATCAACAAGAAATATTCATCCTAAACATATATGCACACAACACATGAGCATCAACTTTCATAAAGCAATTACTAAGAAAACTAAAAAAAGATATTGACTCTAATACTATCATGACTGGGGACCTAAATAACCCACTAAAAACCCTAGATACATCATCAAGGCAAAAAATCAACAAGGAAATCTGGAACCTCAACATGATACTTAACCAAATGCACTTAATAGAAACCTACACAGCACTCCACCCAACAAACATGAAATATGCATTCTGCTCATCACCATACAGAGTGTATTCCAAGAATGACCACATTGTCAGCCATAAATTAAACATAAACAAATTTAATAAGATTGAAATACTACCATGCACCTTTTCAGAACACAGCAGAATAAAAATAAATACCAAAACCAACAAAATCCCACCCGAAGTCCACAAAGACATGGACACTAAACAGCATGATGTGGAACAACTCCTGGGTAAATACAGAAACAAAAACAAATTAAAAGTTTCCTGGAAACAAATGAAAATAAAGACACATCTTACCAAAACCTCTGGGATGCCATGAGAGAACAGAATTAAGAAGGGAATTTATATCTTTAAAAAAACACATCAAGAAAATACAAAGATCACAAGTTAACAGCTTAATAGACCACCTAGGGGAGCTAGAAAGACAGACAAAGGAATCCCTAGCTTTGGCAAAAGAATACAGGTCAACAAAGTAAAAGCCCAAATAGAAGATATAGAAGACAAAAATATCACAGAAAAAAATCAATGAAACAAAAATCTGGTTCTTTGAAAAAATAAACTGTTGGGATACAGCCATGGAGGCCCACTGAGTGTTAGGGTTCAGGAAGGGCCATTGACCCTGAGACCACTAGAATGTGTTCAGGAGCTGTTGACCCATTCCCTCCCTCCTTTTCCATTTGGCACAAACTACCAAGAAAAGCTTCAGCTGGCTCTAACAGAAAACTCTGAGACTGGAATGTACACAGCTAACCTAGGAGTCTATTGCTCCCATTCCCTACAGCTTATGGTCTTTTGCTTTATCACAATTTAAGTTTGGCTTTGAGTCACACTGAGGAGCCTTAGTACAGGTCACAGGTTCTCTTGATGCGACCTTTAGAAATTTATAGATATAGGTTTTAGAAAATAGTTTGCATAGATTAAGAAAATTTAAGTAACCATTTTATTATAGAAATATGGTTAGTTCAGTTTGATTTAGGGGGGCCAGAGAAGTTTGAATTAGACCAGATGGTACTAGGAGAGTGTAACCATAGCAGCCATTGTTTTAATAAAAGCTAGTTTGAGTTAGTACATAATAGTGGAACTTAATAATTCACTATGGTGGTTTTAGGTTTAGACATTGAGTGATGCTAATTCAAGATGATGTAGTTGTAATACAATTAAGGGCACGTAAGAAACTGGCTTGGGGAACATTAAGCTAGCATAAAATACAAAAAGACAATTTTTGGTTGTTCTTCCTCATGTTCTTCCTTATGTATGGAAGAACATTTGCTTGAGAGTGGGGGGTGTCCTTTGCACACCTGGACCTGTTCATGTGAAAGGCACATGCTACCTTTGTTTCCTGTGATGATGACTTTGCAGAGTTTGGGGATAAAAGCCCTGAGATTACACCCATTAAACGGCTTCTGGTCACCTGAGTAGGAGTTCAGTCTCTTTCTTTCTCCCCTCTTTATTTCTCCAGAATAATCACTGACACTGCCACACCTTCCAAGGGACCCTCTAAATCTCTCTGCAGGGACTGGCCCCCTGCAATAAACAAGATTGATGGACCTCCTCACCAGATTGACCAAGAAAAAGAGAGAAAAAGCCCCAATACAATCAGAAATGCAAAAGATCAAGTCAGAAAAGACCCCAAAGAAATACAAAAGGTTATCAGAGACTACTATGCACACCTCTATGGAAACAAATTCAAAAACCTAAAATAAATGGTGGACTTTCTGACACCACACAACCTCCCAATGTTGAAACAAGAAGAAATTGAAACCCCAAATAGACCAATAACAACCCAGAAAATTGACTGTCATAAAAAAAAAAAACTGCCTACCAAAACAAAAACAAAAACAAAAAACAAAACAAAACAAAAACCTGGCCCAGACAACTTTCCAGAGAAATTCCACAAGATATATTATGAGGAACTAATACCAATCCTAATGAAAATATTCCAGGCAACCAAGAAAGACGGAACCCTCTCCAAATTGTTTTATGAAACTAACATCACATTGATACCTAAACTGGGTAAAGATAAAACAAAGAAAGAGAACTACAGGCCAATGTCCCTAATGAACATAGAAGCAAAAACCCTCAACAAGATTCTAGCAAGTTGAATCCAACACTACATCTCGAAAATCATCCACGATGACCAAGGTAGGCTTCATTTCCAGAATGCATGGATGATTCAACATCTGCCAGACCATAAATGTAATTCAACACATCAACATATGTAAAAACAAGAACCTCATGATTATATCATTAGATGCAGAAAAAGCTTTTGATACAATCCAGCATCCCTTCTTGATAAAAGCCCTTTAACATCTAGGTATAGAGGGAAAATACCTCAAACTATTAAGAGCCATCTTTGATAAACCCACAGTCAACATATTGCTAAATGGTCAGAACCAGAAGAATGTCCCTTGAAAATCAGAACAAGACAAGGCTACCCACTTTCACCCCTCCTGTTCAACATAATGTTCAAAGTCCTAGCAAGAGCAATCTGACAACAGGAGGAAATCAGGGGTATCCAAATAGGAAAAGTGGAAGTCAAGTTACCCCTCTTTGCTGATTATATGATTTAATACCTTGAAAATCCAAGATATTCTGTCAAAAACCTCCTTGTACTGATAAAGGACTTTAACAAATTCTCAGGATACAAAATAAATATGCAAAAGACAGTCGCATTCTTATACACCAACAACAAACAGACAAAACCAAATAAAAAGCACAATCCCATTTTCCTAACCAGAGAAATAAAAGACCTTTACAATGAAAACTTACAATACACCGCTTAAATAAATCAAAGATGACACAAACAAATGGAAAAATATCCCATGCTCATGGATTGGAAGAACTAACATTGTTAAGATATTCATCTACCAAAGACAATTTACAGATTTAATGCAATATCCATTATATTGCCCATATCATTCTTGTCAGTCCTGGAAACCACAATACAGAAATTCATATGGAAACATAAAAGACCACAAATAACCAAAACAATCTTAGCAAAAGAAACAAAGTGGGAGGTACCGCACTTCCAGATTTTAAACTCTACTATAAGGCTACAATAATCAAAACTGCCTGGTATTGGTACAAAAATGGGGATATAGAACAATGGAACAGGATAGAGATTCCAGAAGTGAAACCTCAATTTCTCAGTCAACTCATCTTTGACAAAGTCTCCACCAACAACCACTGGGAAAAGGAAAACCTATTCAGTAAATGGTTCTGGGAAAACTGACTGACCACATGCAAGATTGAAATAGGACCCTTACCTATCACCATACACAAAAATCAACTCTAAATGGATCAAAGACCTAAATATAAAACCTCAAATTATAAGAATCCTCGAAGAAAACATTTGAAATACCCTTACAGAAATTGGAATAGGTGACCAATTCCTGATTATCTCACCAAAAGTAAATGCCATAAAAGATAAGACAGACAAGTGGGACCTCATCAAACCAAAAAGCTTTTGGAAAGAAAAAGAAACCATCAAAAGAGTGGGGAGACAGCCCAAAGAACTAGAAAAAATAATAGTCAACAGTGAATCTAACAAAGGCCTAACATCCAGTATCTACAAGGAACCCAAACATGCCACAAGTAAAAAAATAGACAATCCTACTAAAAAGTGGGCAAAAGATATGAATAGACACTTCTCAAAAGAAGACATGTGAACAGTCAACAGATTCATGAAAAAATGCTCAGCCTCACTAATCATCAAAACAATGCAAATTAAAACCACACTGAGATACCACCTACCTCTAGTAAGGACAGGCATCATCAATAACTCAGAAAACAACAGATACAGGAAAGGATATAGGGGAAAGGGAATGCTTCTACACTGTTGGTGTGAGTGTAAACTAGAACAACTTTTGTGGATAACAGTGTGTAAATTTCTAGAAGATCTATAAATCAACCTTCCTTACAATGCAGCAATCCCCTTTCTGTGAATATACCTGGAGGAACTCAAATAACTCTATAAAAAAAGATACCTGTACTCACATGTCTATTGCAGCATTATTCACAATAGCAAAAACATAGAAACAACCGTGCTGCCAATTTATATTGGACTGGATAAAGAGAATGTGGTACATATACACAATAAAATATTATGCAGTCATAAAGAAAAATAAAATTATGGACTTCGTGGAAACTTAGATGAATTTAGAGTCTATGATACTCAGTGATTTATCACAGAAACAAAAATCTGAGTACTATATGTACTCACTCATAAGTGGGCCCTGAACATTTATCATTATACTATAAGAAAGGGATAAGTAAAAGTTGGACACTGCCAGGAGAGGGAGGGGGGAACATAACATCAATAAGTGTACACAAACCACCTATACGATGACCTTTTTTTTTTTTTTTTT